>NW_027479407.1:0-131604 GCF_051014685.1 Ptiloglossa arizonensis
GGATTGACCAATCCGCAAAATTTCTGTTGCATCTGAAAGTAGAAACTCGCCCGATTACAACATTATGCGTACTTTTCCCCTAGGCCGTTCTAGTTGTTCGTTTCGAGCATCAGAACTGCGAAAATTTTGAGTTTCTCAAGCGTTGCTTACCTCCAAACTGCCATATCTCGCGAACGGATTGACCAATCCGCAAAATTTCTGTTGCATCTGAAAGTAGAAACTCGCCCGATTACAACGGTGTACGTACTTTTCGCCTAGGCCGTTCTAGTTTTTCGCTTCGAGCATCAGAACTGCGAAAATTTTGAGTTTCTCAAGCGTTTCTTACTTCCAAACTGCCATATCTCGCGAACAGATTGACCAATCCGCAAAATTTCTGTTGCATCTGAAGGTAGAAACTCGCCCGATTACAACGGTATGCGTACTTTTCCCCTAGGCCGTTCTAGTTATTCGTTTCGAGCATCAGAACTGCGAAAATTTTGAGTTTCTCAAGCGTTTCTTACCTCCAAACTGCCATATCTCGCGAACGGATTGACCAATCCGCAAAATTTCTGTTGCACCTGGAAGTAGAAACTCGCCCGATTACAACGGTATGCGTACTTTTCCCCTAGGACTTTCTAGTTATTCGTTTCGAGCATCACAACTGTGAAAATTTTGAATTCCTCAAGCGTTTCTTACCTCCAAACTGCCATATCTCGCGAACGGATTGACCAATCCGCAAAATTTCTGTTGCATCTGAACGTAGAAACTCGCCCGATTACAACGGCATGCGTACTTTTCCCCTAGGCTGTTCTAGTTATTCGTTTCGAGCAACAGAACTGTGAAAATTTGGAGTTTCTCAAGCGTTTCTTACCTCCAAACTGCCATATCTCGCGAACGGATTGACCAATCCGCAAAATTTCTGTTGCATCTGAAGGTAGAAACTCGCCCGATTACAACTGTATGCGTACTTTTCCCCTAGACCGTTCTAGTTATTCGTTTCGAGCATCAGAACTGCGAAAATTTTGAGTTTCTCAAGCGTTTCTTACCTCCAAACTGCCATATCTCGCGAACGGATTGACCAATCCGCAAAATTTCTGTTGCAACTGAAAGTAGAAACTCGCCCGATTACAACGGTATGCGTACTTTTCCCCTAGACCGTTCTAGTTATTCGTTTCGAGCATCAGAATTGCGAAAATTTTGAGTTTCTCAAGCGTTTCTTACCTCCAAACTGCCATATCTCGCGAACGGATTGACCAATCCGCAAAATTTCTGTTGCAACTGAAAGTAGAAACTCGCCCGATTACAACGGTATGCGTACTTTTCCCCTAGGCCGTTCTGGTTATTCGTTTTGAGCATCAGAACTGTGAAAATTTTGAGTTTCTCAAGCGTTTCTTACCTCCAAACTGCCATATCTCGCGAACGGATTGACCAATCCGCAAAATTTCTGTTGCATCTGAAAGTAGAAACTCGCCCGATTACAACATTATGCGTACTTTTCCCCTAGGCCGTTCTAGTTGTTCGTTTCGAGCATCAGAACTGCGAAAATTTTGAGTTTCTCAAGCGTTGCTTACCTCCAAACTGCCATATCTCGCGAACGGATTGACCAATCCGCAAAATTTCTGTTGCATCTGAAAGTAGAAACTCGCCCGATTACAACGGTGTACGTACTTTTCGCCTAGGCCGTTCTAGTTATTCGCTTCGAGCATCAGAACTGCGAAAATTTTGAGTTTCTCAAGCGTTTCTTACTTCCAAACTGCCATATCTCGCGAACAGATTGACCAATCCGCAAAATTTCTGTTGCATCTGAAGGTAGAAACTCGCCCGATTACAACGGTATGCGTACTTTTCCCCTAGGCCGTTCTAGTTATTCGTTTCGAGCATCAGAACTGCGAAAATTTTGAGTTTCTCAAGCGTTTCTTACCTCCAAACTGCCATATCTCGCGAACGGATTGACCAATCCGCAAAATTTCTGTTGCACCTGGAAGTAGAAACTCGCCCGATTACAACGGTATGCGTACTTTTCCCCTAGGACTTTCTAGTTATTCGTTTCGAGCATCAGAACTGTGAAAATTTTGAATTCCTCAAGCGTTTCTTACCTCCAAACTGCCATATCTCGCGAACGGATTGACCAATCCGCAAAATTTCTGTTGCATCTGAACGTAGAAACTCGCCCGATTACAACGGCATGCGTACTTTTCCCCTAGGCTGTTCTAGTTATTCGTTTCGAGCAACAGAACTGCGAAAATTTTGAGTTTCTCAAGCGTTGCTTACCTCCAAACTGCCATATCTCGCGAACGGATTGATCAATCCGCAAAATTTCTGTTGCATCTGAAAGTAGAAACTCGCCCGATTACAACGGTATGCGTACTTTTCCCCTAGGCCGTTCTAGTTATTCGTTTCAAGCATCACAACTGCGAAAATTTTGAGTTTCTCAAGCGTTTCTTACTTCCAAACTGCCATATCTCGCGAACAGATTGACCAATCCGCAAAATTTCTGTTGCATCTGAAGGTAGAAACTCGCCCGATTACAACGGTATACGTACTTTTCCCCTAGGACTTTCTAGTTATTCGTTTCGAGCATCAGAACTGTGAAAATTTTGAATTCCTCAAGCGTTTCTTACCTCCAAACTGCCATATCTCGCGAACGGATTGACCAATCCGCAAAATTTCTGTTGCATCTGAACGTAGAAACTCGCCCGATTACAACGGCATGCGTACTTTTCCCCTAGGCTGTTCTAGTTATTCGTTTCGAGCAACAGAACTGCGAAAATTTTGAGTTTCTCAAGCGTTGCTTACCTCCAAACTGCCATATCTCGCGAACGGATTGATCAATCCGCAAAATTTCTGTTGCATCTGAAAGTAGAAACTCGCCCGATTACAACGGTATGCGTACTTTTCCCCTAGGCCGTTCTAGTTATTCGTTTCAAGCATCACAACTGCGAAAATTTTGAGTTTCTCAAGCGTTTCTTACTTCCAAACTGCCATATCTCGCGAACAGATTGACCAATCCGCAAAATTTCTGTTGCATCTGAAGGTAGAAACTCGCCCGATTACAACGGTATACGTACTTTTCCCCTAGGCCGTTCTCGTTATTCGTTTAGAGCATCAGAACTGTGAAAATTTTGAATTTCTCAAGCGTTTCTTACCTCCAAACTGCCATATCTCGCGAACGGATTGACCAATCCGCAAAATTTCTGTTGCATCTGAAAGTAGAAACTCGCCCGATTACAACGGTATACGTACTTTTCCCATAGGCCGTTCTAGTTATTCGCTTCGAGCATCAGAACTGCGAAAATTTTGAGTTTCTCAAGCGTTTCTTACCTCCAAACTGCCATATCTCGCGAACGGATTGACCAATCCGCAAAATTTCTGTTGCATCTGAGAGTAGAAACCCGCCCGATTACAACTGTATGCGTACTTTTCCCCTAGTCCGTTATAGTTATTCGTTTCGAGCATCAGAACTGCGAAAATTCTTAGTTTCTCAAGCGTTTCTTACCTCCAAACTGCCATATCTCGCGAACGAATTGACCAATCCGCAAAATTTCTGTTGCATCTGAAAGTAGAAACTCGCCCGATTACAACGGTGTGCGTACTTTTCCCCTAGGCCGTTCTAGTTATTCGTTTCGAGCATCAGAACTGCGAAAATTTTGAGTTTCTCAAGCGTTTCTTACCTCCAAACTGCCATATCTCGCGAACGGATTGACCAATCCGCAAAATTTCTGTTGCACCTGGAAGTAGAAACTCGCCCGATTACAACGGTATGCGTACTTTTCCCCTAGGACTTTCTAGTTATTCGTTTCGAGCATCAGAACTGTGAAAATTTTGAATTCCTCAAGCGTTTCTTACCTCCAAACTGCCATATCTCGCGAACGGATTGACCAATCCGCAAAATTTCTGTTGCATCTGAACGTAGAAACTCGCCCGATTACAACGGCATGCGTACTTTTCCCCTAGGCTGTTCTAGTTATTCGTTTCGAGCAACAGAACTGCGAAAATTTTGAGTTTCTCAAGCGTTGCTTACCTCCAAACTGCCATATCTCGCGAACGGATTGACCAATCCGCAAAATTTCTGTTGCATCTGAAAGTAGAAACTCGCCCGATTACAACGGTATGCGTACTTTTCCCCTAGGCCGTTCTAGTTATTCGTTTCAAGCATCACAACTGCGAAAATTTTGAGTTTCTCAAGCGTTTCTTACTTCCAAACTGCCATATCTCGCGAACAGATTGACCAATCCGCAAAATTTCTGTTGCATCTGAAGGTAGAAACTCGCCCGATTACAACGGTATGCGTACTTTTCCCCTAGGCCGTTCTAGTTATTCGTTTCGAGCATCAGAACTGCGAAAATTTTGAGTATCTCAAGCGTTTCTTACTTCCAAACTGCCATATCTCGCGAACGGATTGACCAATCCGCAAAATTTCTGTTGCATCTGAAGGTAGAAACTCGCCCGATTACAACGGTATGCGTACTTTTCCCCTAGGCCACCCTAGTAATTCGTTTCGATCATCAGAACTGCGAAAATTTTGAGTTTCTCAAGCGTTTCTTACTTCCAAACTGCCATATCTCGCGAACGGATTGACCAATCCGCAAAATTTCTGTTGCATCTGAAATTGGAAACTCGCCCGATTAAAACTGTATGCGTACTTTTCCCCTAGGCCGTTCTAGTTATTCGTTTCGAGCAACAGAACTGCGAAAATTTTGAGTTTCTCAAGCGTTGCTTACCTCCAAACTGCCATATCTCGCGAACGGATTGACCAATCCGCAAAATTTCTGTTGCATCTGAAAGTAGAAACTCGCCCGATTACAACGGTATACGTACTTTTCCCCTAGGCCGTTCTAGTTATTCGTTTCGAGCAACAGAACTGCGAAAGTTTTGAGTTTCTCAAGCGTTGCTTACCTCCAAACTGCCATATCTCGCGAACGGATTGACCAATCCGCAAAATTTCTGTTGCATCTGAAAGTAGAAACTCGCCCGATTACAACGGTATGCGTACTTTTCCCCTAGGCCGTTCTAGTTATTCGTTTCGAGCATCAGAACTGCGAAAATTTTGAGTTTCTCAAGCGTTTCTTACTTCCAAACTGCCATGTCTCGCGAACGGATTGACCAATCCGCAAAATTTCTGTTGCATCTGAAGGTAGAAACTCGCCCGATTACAACGGTACGCGTACTTTTCCCCTAGGCCGTTCTAGTTATTCGTTTCGTGCATCAGAACTGCGAAAATTTTGAGTTTCTCAAGCGTTTCTTACTTCCAAACTGCCATATCTCGCGAACGGATTGACCAATCCGCAAAATTTCTGTTGCATCTGAAGGTAGAATCTCGCCCGATTACAACGGTATGCGTACTTTTCCCCTAGGCCGTTCTAGTTATTCGTATCGAGCATCAGAACTGCGAAAATTTTGAGTTTCTCAAGCGTTTCTTACCTACAAACTGCCACATCTCGCGAACGGATGGACCAATCCGCAAAATTTCTGATGCATCTGAAAGCAGAAACTCGCCCGATTACAACGGTATGCGTACTTTTCCCCTAGGCCGCCCTAGTAATTCGTTTCGAACATCAGAACTGCGAAAATTTTGAGTTTCTCAAGCGTTTCTTACCTCCAAACTGCCATATCTCGCGAACGGATTGACCTATCCGTAAAATTTCTGTTGCATCTGAAAGTGGAAACTCGCCCGATTAAAACTGTATGCGTACTTTTCCCTAGGCCGTTCTAGTTATTCGTTTCGAGCAACAGAACTGCGAAAATTTTGAGTTTCTCAAGCGTTGCTTACGTCCAAACTGCCATATCTCGCGAACGGGTTGACCAATCCGCAAAATTTCTGTTGCATCTGAAAGTAGAAGCTCGCCCGATTACAACGGTATACGTACTTTTCCCCTAGGCCGTTCTGGTTATTCGTTTAGAGCATCAGAACTGTGAAAATTTTGAATTTCTCAAGCGTTTCTTACCTCCAAACTGCCATATCTCGCGAACGGATTGACCAATCCGCAAAATTTCTGTTGCATCTGAAAGTAGAAACTCGCCCGATTACAACACTCTGCGTACTTTTCCCCTAGGCCGTTCTAGTTGTTCGTTTCGAGCATCAGAACTGCGAAAATTTTGAGTTTCTCAAGCGTTTCTTACATCCAAACTGCCATATCTCGCGAACGGATTGACCAATCCGCAAAATTTCTGTTGCATCTGAGAGTAGAAACCCGCCCGATTACAACTGTATGCGTACTTTTCCCCGAGTCCGTTATAGTTATTCGTTTCGAGCATCAGATCTGCGAAAATTCTTAGTTTCTCAAGCGTTGCTTACCTCCAAACTGCCATATCTCGCGAACGGATTGACCAATCCGCAAAATTTCTGTTGCATCTGAAAGTAGAAACTCGCCCGATTACAACGGTGTACGTACTTTTCGCCTAGGCCGTTCTAGTTATTCGCTTCGAGCATCAGAACTGCGAAAATTTTGAGTTTCTCAAGCGTTTCTTACTTCCAAACTGCCATATCTCGCGAACAGATTGACCAATCCGCAAAATTTCTGTTGCATCTGAAGGTAGAAACTCGCCCGATTACAACGGTATGCGTACTTTTCCCCTAGGCCGTTCTAGTTATTCGTTTCGAGCATCAGAACTGCGAAAATTTTGAGTTTCTCAAGCGTTTCTTACTTCCAAACTGCCATGTCTCGCGAACGGATTGACCAATCCGCAAAATTTCTGTTGCATCTGAAGGTAGAAACTCGCCCGATTACAACGGTACGCGTACTTTTCCCCTAGGCCGTTCTAGTTATTCGTTTCGTGCATCAGAACTGCGAAAATTTTGAGTTTCTCAAGCGTTTCTTACTTCCAAACTGCCATATCTCGCGAACGGATTGACCAATCCGCAAAATTTCTGTTGCATCTGAAGGTAGAATCTCGCCCGATTACAACGGTATGCGTACTTTTCCCCTAGGCCGTTCTAGTTATTCGTATCGAGCATCAGAACTGCGAAAATTTTGAGTTTCTCAAGCGTTTCTTACCTACAAACTGCCACATCTCGCGAACGGATGGACCAATCCGCAAAATTTCTGATGCATCTGAAAGCAGAAACTCGCCCGATTACAACGGTATGCGTACTTTTCCCCTAGGCCGCCCTAGTAATTCGTTTCGAGCATCAGAACTGCGAAAATTTTGAGTTTCTCAAGCGTTTCTTACTTCCAAACTGCCATATCTCGCGAACGGATTGACCTATCCGCAAAATTTCTGTTGCATCTGAAAGTGGAAACTCGCCCGATTAAAACTGTATGCGTACTTTTCCCTAGGCCGTTCTAGTTAATCGTTTCGAGCAACAGAACTGCGAAAATTTTGAGTTTCTCAAGCGTTGCTTACCTCCAAACTGCCATATCTCGCGAACGGGTTGACCAATCCGCAAAATTTCTATTGCATCTGAAAGTAGAAGCTCGCCGATTACAACGGTATACGTACTTTTCCCCTAGGCCGTTCTGGTTATTCGTTTAGAGCATCAGAACTGTGAAAATGTTGAATTTCTCAAGCGTTTCTTACCTCCAAACTGCCATATCTCGCGAACGGATTGACCAATCCGCAAAATTTCTGTTGCATCTGAAAGTAGAAACTCGCCCGATTACAACACTCTGCGTACTTTTCCCCTAGGCCGTTCTAGTTGTTCGTTTCGAGCATCAGAACTGCGAAAATTTTGAGTTTCTCAAGCGTTTCTTACATCCAAACTGCCATATCTCGCGAACGGATTGACCAATCCGCAAAATTTCTGTTGCATCTGAGAGTAGAAACCCGCCCGATTACAACTGTATGCGTACTTTTCCCCTAGTCCGTTATAGTTATTCGTTTCGTGCATCAGAACTGCGAAAATTTTGAGTTTCTCAAGCGTTTCTTACTTCCAAACTGCCATATCTCGCGAACGGATTGACCAATCCGCAAAATTTCTGTTGCATCTGAAGGTAGAATCTCGCCCGATTACAACGGTATGCGTACTTTTCCCCTAGGCCGTTCTAGTTATTCGTTTCGAGCATCAGAACTGCGAAAATTTTGAGTTTCTCAAGCGTTTCTTACTTCCAAACTGCCATATCTCGCGAACAGATTGACCAATCCGCAAAATTTCTGTTGCATCTGAAGGTAGAAACTCGCCCGATTACAACGGTATGCGTACTTTTCCCCTAGGCCGTTCTAGTTATTCGTTTCGAGCATCAGAACTGCGAAAATTTTGAGCATCTCAAGCGTTTCTTACCTCCAAACTGCCATATCTCGCGAACGGATTGACCAATCCGCAAAATTTCTGTTGCATCTGAAAGTAGAAACTCGCCCGATTACAACGGCATGCGTACTTTTCCTCTAGGCTGTTCTAGTTATTCGTTTCGAGCAACAGAACTGCGAAAATTTTGAGTTTCTCAAGCGTTGCTTACCTCCAAACTGCCATATTTCGCGAACGGATTGACCAATCCGCAAAATTTCTGTTGCATCTGAAAGTAGAAACTCGCCCGATTACAACATTATGCGTACTTTTCCCCTAGGCCGTTCTAGTTGTTCGTTTCGAGCATCAGAACTGCGAAAATTTGGAGTTTCTCAAGCGTTTCTTACTTCCAAACTGCCATATCTCGCGAACGGATTGACCAATCCGCAAAATTTCTGTTGCATCTGAAGGTAGAATCTCGCCCGATTACAACGGTATGCGTACTTTTCCCCTAGGCCGTTCTAGTTATTCGTTTCGAGCATCAGAACTGCGAAAATTTTGAGTTTCTCAAGCGTTTCTTACTTCCAAACTGCCATATCTCGCGAACAGATTGACCAATCCGCAAAATTTCTGTTGCATCTGAAGGTAGAAACTCGCCCGATTACAACGGTATGCGTACTTTTCCCCTAGGCCGTTCTAGTTATTCGTTTCGAGCATCAGAACTGCGAAAATTTTGAGTATCTCAAGCGTTTCTTACCTCCAAACTGCCATATCTCGCGAACGGATTGACCAATCCGCAAAATTTCTGTTGCATCTGAAAGTAGAAACTCGCCCGATTACAACGGCATGCGTACTTTTCCTCTAGGCTGTTCTAGTTATTCGTTTCGAGCAACAGAACTGCGAAAATTTTGAGTTTCTCAAGCGTTTCTTACCTCCAAACTGCCATATCTCGCGAACGGATTGACCAATCCGCAAAATTTCTGTTGCATCTGTAGGTAGAAACTCGCCCGATTACAACTGTATGCGTACTTTTCCCCTAGACCGTTCTAGTTATTCGTTTCGAGCATCAGAACTGCGAAAATTTTGAGTTTCTCAAGCGTTTCTTACCTCCAAACTGCCATATCTCGCGAACGGATTGACCAATCCGCAAAATTTCTGTTGCAACTGAAGGTAGAATCTCGCCCGATTACAACGGTATGCGTACTTTTCCCCTAGGCCGTTCTAGTTATTCGTTTCGAGCATCAGAACTGCGAAAATTTTGAGTATCTCAAGCGTTTCTTACCTCCAAACTGCCATATCTCGCGAACGGATTGACCAATCCGCAAAATTTCTGTTGCATCTGAAAGTAGAAACTCGCCCGATTACAACGGCATGCGTACTTTTCCTCTAGGCTGTTCTAGTTATTCGTTTCGAGCAACAGAACTGCGAAAATTTTGAGTTTCTCAAGCGTTTCTTACCTCCAAACTGCCATATCTCGCGAACGGATTGACCAATCCGCAAAATTTCTGTTGCATCTGTAGGTAGAAACTCGCCCGATTACAACTGTATGCGTACTTTTCCCCTAGACCGTTCTAGTTATTCGTTTCGAGCATCAGAACTGCGAAAATTTTGAGTTTCTCAAGCGTTTCTTACCTCCAAACTGCCATATCTCGCGAACGGATTGACCAATCCGCAAAATTTCTGTTGCAACTGAAAGTAGAAACTCGCCCGATTACAACGGTATGCGTACTTTTCCCCTAGGCCGTTCTGGTTATTCGTTTTGAGCATCAGAACTGTGAAAATTTTGAGTTTCTCAAGCGTTTCTTACCTCCAAACTGCCATATCTCGCGAACGGATTGACCAATCCGCAAAATTTCTGTTGCATCTGAAAGTAGAAACTCGCCCGATTACAACACTATGCGTACTTTTCCCCTAGACCGTTCTAGTTGTTCGTTTCGAGCATCAGAACTGCGAAAATTTTGAGTTTCTCAAGCGTTTCTTACATCCAAACTGCCATATCTCGCGAACGGATTGACCAATCCGCAAAATTTCTGTTGCATCTGAAAGTAGAAGCTCGCCCGATTACAACGGTATACGTACTTTTCCCCTAGGCCGTTCTGGTTATTCGTTTAGAGCATCAGAACTGTGAAAATGTTGAATTTCTCAAGCGTTTCTTACCACCAAACTGCCATATCTCGCGAACGGATTGACCAATCCGCAAAATTTCTGTTGCATCTGAAAGTGGAAACTCGCCCGATTACAACTGTATGCGTACTTTTCCCCTAGACCGTTCTAGTTATTCGTTTCGAGCATCAGAACTGCGAAAATTTTGAGTTTCTCAAGCGTTTCTTACCTACAAACTGCCACATCTCGCGAACGGATGGACCATTCCGCAAAATTTCTGATGCATTTGAAAGCAGAAACTCGCCCGATTACAACGGTATGCGTACTTTTCCACTAGGCCGCCCTAGTAATTCTTTTCGAGCATCAGAACTGCGAAAATTTTGAGTTTCTCAAGCGTTTCTTACTTCCAAACACCCATATCTCGCGAACGGATTGACCAATCCGCAAAATTTCTGTTGCATCTGAAAGTGGAAACTCGCCCGATTACAACTCTATGCGTACTTTTCCCCTAGGCCGTTCTAGTTATTCGTTTCGAGCAACAGAACTGCGTAAATTTTGAGTTTCTCAAGCGTTGCTTTCCTCCAAACTGCCATATCTCGCGAACGGATTGACCAATCCGCAAAATTTCTGTTGCATCTGAAAGTAGAAACTCGCCCGATTGCAACGGTATACGTACTTTTCCCCTGGGCCGTTCTAGTTATTCGTTTCGAGCAACAGAACTGCGAAAATTTTGAGTTTCTCAAGCGTTTCTTACCTCCAAACTGCCATATCTCGCGAACGGATTGACCAATCCGCAAAATTTCTGATGCATCTGAAAGCAGAAACTCGCCCGATTACAACGGTATGCGTACTTTTCCCCTAGGCCTTTCTAGTTATTCGTTTCGAGCATCAGAACTGCGAAAATTTTCAGTTTCTCAAGCGTTGCTTACCTCCAAACTGCCATATCTCGCGAACGGATTGACCAATCCGCAAAACTTCTGTTGCATCTGAAAGTGGAAACTCGCCCGATTACAACTGTATGCGTACTTTTCCCCTAGGCCGTTCTAGTTATTCGTATCGAGCAACAGAACTGCGAAAATTTTGGGTTTCTCAAGCGTTGCTTACCTCCAAACTGCCATATCTCGCGAACGGATTGACCAATCCGCAAAATTTCTGTTGCATCTGAAAGTAGAAACTCGCCCGATTTCAACGGTATACGTACT
The DNA here is from genome assembly GCF_051014685.1 of Ptiloglossa arizonensis. Classification (NCBI taxonomy): domain Eukaryota; kingdom Metazoa; phylum Arthropoda; class Insecta; order Hymenoptera; family Colletidae; genus Ptiloglossa; species Ptiloglossa arizonensis. The sequence goes on from NW_027479407.1 coordinate 11,446, forward strand.
TTTCCCCTAGGCCGTTCTTGTTATTCGTTTCGAGCATCAGAACTGCGAAAATGTTGAGTTTCTCAAGCGTTTCTTACCTCCAAACTGCCATATCTCGCGAACGGATTGACCAATCCGCAAAATTTCTGTTGCATCTGAAAGTAGAAACTCGCCCGATTGCAACGGTATACGTACTTTTCCCCTAGGCCTTTCTAGTTATTCGTTTCGAGCATCAGAACTGCGAAAATTTTGAGTTTCTCAAGCGTTTCTTACTTCCAAATTGCCACATCTCGCGAACGGATTGACCAATCCGCAAAATTTCTGATGCATCTGAAAGCAGAAACTCGCCCGATTACAACAGTATGAGTACTTTTCCCCTAGGCCGCCATAGTTATTCGTTTCGAGCATCAGAACTGCGAAAATTTTGAGTTTCTCAAGCGTTTCTTACCTCCAAACTGCCATATCTCGCGAACGGATTGACCAATCCGCAAAATTTCTGTTGCAACTGAAAGTAGAAACTCGCCCGATTACAACGGTATGCGTACTTTTCCCCTAGGCCGTTCTGGTTATTCGTTTTGAGCATCAGAACTGTGAAAATTTTGAGTTTCTCAAGCGTTTCTTACCTCCAAACTGCCATATCTCGCGAACGGATTGACCAATCCGCAAAATTTCTGTTGCATCTGAAAGTAGAAACTCGCCCGATTACAACACTATGCGTACTTTTCCCCTAGGCCGTTCTAGTTGTTCGTTTCGAGCATCAGAACTGCGAAAATTTTGAGTTTCTCAAGCGTTTCTTACCTCCAAACTGCCATATCTCGCGAACGGATTGACCAATCCGCAAAATTTCTGTTGCAACTGAAAGTAGAAACTCGCCCGATTACAACGGTATGCGTACTTTTCCCCTAGGCCGTTCTGGTTATTCGTTTTGAGCATCAGAACTGTGAAAATTTTGAGTTTCTCAAGCGTTTCTTACCTCCAAACTGCCATATCTCGCGAACGGATTGACCAATCCGCAAAATTTCTGTTGCATCTGAAAGTAGAAACTCGCCCGATTACAACACTATGCGTACTTTTCCCCTAGACCGTTCTAGTTGTTCGTTTCGAGCATCAGAACTGCGAAAATTTTGAGTTTCTCAAGCGTTTCTTACATCCAAACTGCCATATCTCGCGAACGGATTGACCAATCCGCAAAATTTCTGTTGCATCTGAAAGTAGAAGCTCGCCCGATTACAACGGTATACGTACTTTTCCCCTAGGCCGTTCTGGTTATTCGTTTAGAGCATCAGAACTGTGAAAATGTTGAATTTCTCAAGCGTTTCTTACCACCAAACTGCCATATCTCGCGAACGGATTGACCAATCCGCAAAATTTCTGTTGCATCTGAAAGTGGAAACTCGCCCGATTACAACTGTATGCGTACTTTTCCCCTAGACCGTTCTAGTTATTCGTTTCGAGCATCAGAACTGCGAAAATTTTGAGTTTCTCAAGCGTTTCTTACCTACAAACTGCCACATCTCGCGAACGGATGGACCATTCCGCAAAATTTCTGATGCATTTGAAAGCAGAAACTCGCCCGATTACAACGGTATGCGTACTTTTCCACTAGGCCGCCCTAGTAATTCTTTTCGAGCATCAGAACTGCGAAAATTTTGAGTTTCTCAAGCGTTTCTTACTTCCAAACTCCCATATCTCGCGAACGGATTGACCAATCCGCAAAATTTCTGTTGCATCTGAAAGTGGAAACTCGCCCGATTACAACTCTATGCGTACTTTTCCCCTAGGCCGTTCTAGTTATTCGTTTCGAGCAACAGAACTGCGTAAATTTTGAGTTTCTCAAGCGTTGCTTTCCTCCAAACTGCCATATCTCGCGAACGGATTGACCAATCCGCAAAATTTCTGTTGCATCTGAAAGTAGAAACTCGCCCGATTGCAACGGTATACGTACTTTTCCCCTGGGCCGTTCTAGTTATTCGTTTCGAGCAACAGAACTGCGAAAATTTTGAGTTTCTCAAGCGTTTCTTACCTCCAAACTGCCATATCTCGCGAACGGATTGACCAATCCGCAAAATTTCTGATGCATCTGAAAGCAGAAACTCGCCCGATTACAACGGTATGCGTACTTTTCCCCTAGGCCTTTCTAGTTATTCGTTTAGAGCATCAGAACTGTGAAAATTTTGAATTTCTCAAGCGTTTCTTACCTCCAAACTGCCATATCTCGCGAACGGATTGACCAATCCGCAAAATTTCTGTTGCATCTGAAAGTAGAAACTCGCCCGATTACAACACTATGCGTACTTTTCCCCTAGGCCGTTCTAGTTGTTCGTTTCGAGCATCAGAACTGCGAAAATTTTGAGTTTCTCAAGCGTTTCTTACATCCAAACTGCCATATCTCGCGAACGGATTGACCAATCCGCAAAATTTCTGTTGCATCTGAGAGTAGAAACCCGCCCGATTACAACTGTATGCGTACTTTTCCCCGAGTCCGTTATAGTTATTCGTTTCGAGCATCAGATCTGCGAAAATTCTTAGTTTCTCAAGCGTTGCTTACCTCCAAACTGCCATATCTCGCGAACGGATTGACCAATCCGCAAAATTTCTGTTGCATCTGAAAGTAGAAACTCGCCCGATTACAACGGTGTACGTACTTTTCGCCTAGGCCGTTCTAGTTATTCGTTTCGAGCATCAGAACTGCGAAAATTTTGAGTTTCTCAAGCGTTTCTTACTTCCAAACTGCCATGTCTCGCGAACGGATTGACCAATCCGCAAAATTTCTGTTGCATCTGAAGGTAGAAACTCGCCCGATTACAACGGTACGCGTACTTTTCCCCTAGGCCGTTCTAGTTATTCGTTTCGTGCATCAGAACTGCGAAAATTTTGAGTTTCTCAAGCGTTTCTTACTTCCAAACTGCCATATCTCGCGAACGGATTGACCAATCCGCAAAATTTCTGTTGCATCTGAAGGTAGAATCTCGCCCGATTACAACGGTATGCGTACTTTTCCCCTAGGCCGTTCTAGTTATTCGTATCGAGCATCAGAACTGCGAAAATTTTGAGTTTCTCAAGCGTTTCTTACCTACAAACTGCCACATCTCGCGAACGGATGGACCAATCCGCAAAATTTCTGATGCATCTGAAAGCAGAAACTCGCCCGATTACAACGGTATGCGTACTTTTCCCCTAGGCCGCCCTAGTAATTCGTTTCGAGCATCAGAACTGCGAAAATTTTGAGTTTCTCAAGCGTTTCTTACTTCCAAACTGCCATATCTCGCGAACGGATTGACCTATCCGCAAAATTTCTGTTGCATCTGAAAGTGGAAACTCGCCCGATTAAAACTGTATGCGTACTTTTCCCTAGGCCGTTCTAGTTAATCGTTTCGAGCAACAGAACTGCGAAAATTTTGAGTTTCTCAAGCGTTGCTTACCTCCAAACTGCCATATCTCGCGAACGGGTTGACCAATCCGCAAAATTTCTATTGCATCTGAAAGTAGAAGCTCGCCCGATTACAACGGTATACGTACTTTTCCCCTAGGCCGTTCTGGTTATTCGTTTAGAGCATCAGAACTGTGAAAATGTTGAATTTCTCAAGCGTTTCTTACCTCCAAACTGCCATATCTCGCGAACGGATTGACCAATCCGCAAAATTTCTGTTGCATCTGAAAGTAGAAACTCGCCCGATTACAACACTCTGCGTACTTTTCCCCTAGGCCGTTCTAGTTGTTCGTTTCGAGCATCAGAACTGCGAAAATTTTGAGTTTCTCAAGCGTTTCTTACATCCAAACTGCCATATCTCGCGAACCGATTGACCAATCCGCAAAATTTCTGTTGCATCTGAGAGTAGAAACCCGCCCGATTACAACTGTATGCGTACTTTTCCCCTAGTCCGTTATAGTTATTCGTTTCGTGCATCAGAACTGCGAAAATTTTGAGTTTCTCAAGCGTTTCTTACTTCCAAACTGCCATATCTCGCGAACGGATTGACCAATCCGCAAAATTTCTGTTGCATCTGAAGGTAGAATCTCGCCCGATTACAACGGTATGCGTACTTTTCCCCTAGGCCGTTCTAGTTATTCGTTTCGAGCATCAGAACTGCGAAAATTTTGAGTTTCTCAAGCGTTTCTTACTTCCAAACTGCCATATCTCGCGAACAGATTGACCAATCCGCAAAATTTCTGTTGCATCTGAAGGTAGAAACTCGCCCGATTACAACGGTATGCGTACTTTTCCCCTAGGCCGTTCTAGTTATTCGTTTCGAGCATCAGAACTGCGAAAATTTTGAGCATCTCAAGCGTTTCTTACCTCCAAACTGCCATATCTCGCGAACGGATTGACCAATCCGCAAAATTTCTGTTGCATCTGAAGGTAGAATCTCGCCCGATTACAACGGTATGCGTACTTTTCCCCTAGGCCGTTCTAGTTATTCGTTTCGAGCATCAGAACTGCGAAAATTTTGAGTTTCTCAAGCGTTTCTTACTTCCAAACTGCCATATCTCGCGAACAGATTGACCAATCCGCAAAATTTCTGTTGCATCTGAAGGTAGAAACTCGCCCCATTACAACGGTATGCGTACTTTTCCCCTAGGCCGTTCTAGTTATTCGTTTCGAGCATCAGAACTGCGAAAATTTTGAGTATCTCAAGCGTTTCTTACCTCCAAACTGCCATATCTCGCGAACGGATTGACCAATCCGCAAAATTTCTGTTGCATCTGAAAGTAGAAACTCGCCCGATTACAACGGCATGCGTACTTTTCCTCTAGGCTGTTCTAGTTATTCGTTTCGAGCAACAGAACTGCGAAAATTTTGAGTTTCTCAAGCGTTTCTTACCTCCAAACTGCCATATCTCGCGAACGGATTGACCAATCCGCAAAATTTCTGTTGCATCTGTAGGTAGAAACTCGCCCGATTACAACTGTATGCGTACTTTTCCCCTAGACCGTTCTAGTTATTCGTTTCGAGCATCAGAACTGCGAAAATTTTGAGTTTCTCAAGCGTTTCTTACCTCCAAACTGCCATATCTCGCGAACGGATTGACCAATCCGCAAAATTTCTGTTGCAACTGAAGGTAGAATCTCGCCCGATTACAACGGTATGCGTACTTTTCCCCTAGGCCGTTCTAGTTATTCGTTTCGAGCATCAGAACTGCGAAAATTTTGAGTTTCTCAAGCGTTTCTTACTTCCAAACTGCCATATCTCGCGAACAGATTGATCAATCCGCAAAATTTCTGTTGCATCTGAAGGTAGAAACTCGCCCGATTACAACGGTATGCGTACTTTTCCCCTAGGCCGTTCTAGTTATTCGTTTCGAGCATCAGAACTGCGAAAATTTTGAGTATCTCAAGCGTTTCTTACCTCCAAACTGCCATATCTCGCGAACGGATTGACCAATCCGCAAAATTTCTGTTGCATCTGAAAGTAGAAACTCGCCCGATTACAACGGCATGCGTACTTTTCCTCTAGGCTGTTCTAGTTATTCGTTTCGAGCAACAGAACTGCGAAAATTTTGAGTTTCTCAAGCGTTTCTTACCTCCAAACTGCCATATCTCGCGAACGGATTGACCAATCCGCAAAATTTCTGTTGCATCTGTAGGTAGAAACTCGCCCGATTACAACTGTATGCGTACTTTTCCCCTAGACCGTTCTAGTTATTCGTTTCGAGCATCAGAACTGCGAAAATTTTGAGTTTCTCAAGCGTTTCTTACCTCCAAACTGCCATATCTCGCGAACGGATTGACCAATCCGCAAAATTTCTGTTGCAACTGAAAGTAGAAACTCGCCCGATTACAACGGTATGCGTACTTTTCCCCTAGGCCGTTCTGGTTATTCGTTTTGAGCATCAGAACTGTGAAAATTTTGAGTTTCTCAAGCGTTTCTTACCTCCAAACTGCCATATCTCGCGAACGGATTGACCAATCCGCAAAATTTCTGTTGCATCTGAAAGTAGAAACTCGCCCGATTACAACACTATGCGTACTTTTCCCCTAGACCGTTCTAGTTGTTCGTTTCGAGCATCAGAACTGCGAAAATTTTGAGTTTCTCGAGCGTTTCTTACATCCAAACTGCCATATCTCGCGAACGGATTGACCAATCCGCAAAATTTCTGTTGCATCTGAAAGTAGAAGCTCGCCCGATTACAACGGTATACGTACTTTTCCCCTAGGCCGTTCTGGTTATTCGTTTAGAGCATCAGAACTGTGAAAATGTTGAATTTCTCAAGCGTTTCTTACCACCAAACTGCCATATCTCGCGAACGGATTGACCAATCCGCAAAATTTCTGTTGCATCTGAAAGTGGAAACTCGCCCGATTACAACTGTATGCGTACTTTTCCCCTAGACCGTTCTAGTTATTCGTTTCGAGCATCAGAACTGCGAAAATTTTGAGTTTCTCAAGCGTTTCTTACCTACAAACTGCCACATCTCGCGAACGGATGGACCATTCCGCAAAATTTCTGATGCATTTGAAAGCAGAAACTCGCCCGATTACAACGGTATGCGTACTTTTCCACTAGGCCGCCCTAGTAATTCTTTTCGAGCATCAGAACTGCGAAAATTTTGAGTTTCTCAAGCGTTTCTTACTTCCAAACACCCATATCTCGCGAACGGATTGACCAATCCGCAAAATTTCTGTTGCATCTGAAAGTGGAAACTCGCCCGATTACAACTCTATGCGTACTTTTCCCCTAGGCCGTTCTAGTTATTCGTTTCGAGCAACAGAACTGCGTAAATTTTGAGTTTCTCAAGCGTTGCTTTCCTCCAAACTGCCATATCTCGCGAACGGATTGACCAATCCGCAAAATTTCTGTTGCATCTGAAAGTAGAAACTCGCCCGATTGCAACGGTATACGTACTTTTCCCCTGGGCCGTTCTAGTTATTCGTTTCGAGCAACAGAACTGCGAAAATTTTGAGTTTCTCAAGCGTTTCTTACCTCCAAACTGCCATATCTCGCGAACGGATTGACCAATCCGCAAAATTTCTGATGCATCTGAAAGCAGAAACTCGCCCGATTACAACGGTATGCGTACTTTTCCCCTAGGCCTTTCTAGTTATTCGTTTCGAGCATCAGAACTGCGAAAATTTTCAGTTTCTCAAGCGTTGCTTTCCTCCAAACTGCCATATCTCGCGAACGGATTGACCAATCCGCAAAATTTCTGTTGCATCTGAAAGTAGAAACTCGCCCGATTGCAACGGTATACGTACTTTTCCCCTGGGCCGTTCTAGTTATTCGTTTCGAGCAACAGAACTGCGAAAATTTTGAGTTTCTCAAGCGTTTCTTACCTCCAAACTGCCATATCTCGCGAACGGATTGACCAATCCGCAAAATTTCTGATGCATCTGAAAGCAGAAACTCGCCCGATTACAACGGTATGCGTACTTTTCCCCTAGGCCTTTCTAGTTATTCGTTTCGAGCATCAGAACTGCGAAAATTTTCAGTTTCTCAAGCGTTTCTTACCTCCAAACTGCCATATCTCGCGAACGGATTGACCAATCCGCAAAATTTCTGTTGCAACTGAAAGTAGAAACTCGCCCGATTACAACGGTATGCGTACTTTTCCCCTAGGCCGTTCTGGTTATTCGTTTTGAGCATCAGAACTGTGAAAATTTTGAGTTTCTCAAGCGTTTCTTACCTCCAAACTGCCATATCTCGCGAACGGATTGACCAATCCGCAAAATTTCTGTTGCATCTGAAAGTAGAAACTCGCCCGATTACAACACTATGCGTACTTTTCCCCTAGACCGTTCTAGTTGTTCGTTTCGAGCATCAGAACTGCGAAAATTTTGAGTTTCTCAAGCGTTTCTTACATCCAAACTGCCATATCTCGCGAACGGATTGACCAATCCGCAAAATTTCTGTTGCATCTGAAAGTAGAAGCTCGCCCGATTACAACGGTATACGTACTTTTCCACTAGGCCGTTCTGGTTATTCGTTTAGAGCATCAGAACTGTGAAAATGTTGAATTTCTCAAGCGTTTCTTACCACCAAACTGCCATATCTCGCGAACGGATTGACCAATCCGCAAAATTTCTGTTGCATCTGAAAGTGGAAACTCGCCCGATTACAACTGTATGCGTACTTTTCCCCTAGACCGTTCTAGTTATTCGTTTCGAGCATCAGAACTGCGAAAATTTTGAGTTTCTCAAGCGTTTCTTACCTACAAACTGCCACATCTCGCGAACGGATGGACCATTCCGCAAAATTTCTGATGCATTTGAAAGCAGAAACTCGCCCGATTACAACGGTATGCGTACTTTTCCACTAGGCCGCCCTAGTAATTCTTTTCGAGCATCAGAACTGCGAAAATTTTGAGTTTCTCAAGCGTTTCTTACTTCCAAACTCCCATATCTCGCGAACGGATTGACCAATCCGCAAAATTTCTGTTGCATCTGAAAGTGGAAACTCGCCCGATTACAACTCTATGCGTACTTTTCCCCTAGGCCGTTCTAGTTATTCGTTTCGAGCAACAGAACTGCGTAAATTTTGAGTTTCTCAAGCGTTGCTTTCCTCCAAACTGCCATATCTCGCGAACGGATTGACCAATCCGCAAAATTTCTGTTGCATCTGAAAGTAGAAACTCGCCCGATTGCAACGGTATACGTACTTTTCCCCTGGGCCGTTCTAGTTATTCGTTTCGAGCAACAGAACTGCGAAAATTTTGAGTTTCTCAAGCGTTTCTTACCTCCAAACTGCCATATCTCGCGAACGGATTGACCAATCCGCAAAATTTCTGATGCATCTGAAAGCAGAAACTCGCCCGATTACAACGGTATGCGTACTTTTCCCCTAGGCCTTTCTAGTTATTCGTTTCGAGCATCAGAACTGCGAAAATTTTCAGTTTCTCAAGCGTTGCTTACCTCCAAACTGCCATATCTCGCGAACGGATTGACCAATCCGCAAAACTTCTGTTGCATCTGAAAGTGGAAACTCGCCCGATTACAACTGTATGCGTACTTTTCCCCTAGGCCGTTCTAGTTATTCGTATCGAGCAACAGAACTGCGAAAATTTTGAGTTTCTCAAGCGTTGCTTACCTCCAAACTGCCATATCTCGCGAACGGATTGACCAATCCGCAAAATTTCTGTTGCATCTGAAAGTAGAAACTCGCCCGATTTCAACGGTATACGTACTTTTCCCCTAGGCCGTTCTTGTTATTCGTTTCGAGCATCAGAACTGCGAAAATGTTGAGTTTCTCAAGCGTTTCTTACCTCCAAACTGCCATATCTCGCGAACGGATTGACCAATCCGCAAAATTTCTGTTGCATCTGAAAGTAGAAACTCGCCCGATTGCAACGGTATACGTACTTTTCCCCTAGGCCTTTCTAGTTATTCGTTTCGAGCATCAGAACTGCGAAAATTTTGAGTTTCTCAAGCGTTTCTTACTTCCAAATTGCCACATCTCGCGAACGGATTGACCAATCCGCAAAATTTCTGATGCATCTGAAAGCAGAAACTCGCCCGATTACAACAGTATGAGTACTTTTCCCCTAGGCCGCCATAGTTATTCGTTTCGAGCATCAGAACTGCGAAAATTTTGAGTTTCTCAAGTGTTTCTTACCTCCAAACTGCCATATCTCGCGAACGGATTGACCAATCCGCAAAATTTCTGTTGCAACTGAAAGTAGAAACTCGCCCGATTACAACGGTATGCGTACTTTTCCCCTAGGCCGTTCTGGTTATTCGTTTTGAGCATCAGAACTGTGAAAATTTTGAGTTTCTCAAGCGTTTCTTACCTCCAAACTGCCATATCTCGCGAACGGATTGACCAATCCGCAAAATTTCTGTTGCATCTGAAAGTAGAAACTCGCCCGATTACAACACTATGCGTACTTTTCCCCTAGGCCGTTCTAGTTGTTCGTTTCGAGCATCAGAACTGCGAAAATTTTGAGTTTCTCAAGCGTTTCTTACATCCAAACTGCCATATCTCGCGAACGGATTGACCAATCCGCAAAACTTCTGTTGCATCTGAAAGTGGAAACTCGCCCGATTACAACTGTATGCGTACTTTTCCCCTAGGCCGTTCTAGTTATTCGTATCGAGCAACAGAACTGCGAAAATTTTGAGTTTCTCAAGCGTTGCTTACTTCCAAACTGCCATATCTCGCGAACGGATTGACCAATCCGCAAAATTTCTGTTGCATCTGAAAGTAGAAACTCGCCCGATTTCAACGGTATGCGTACTTTTCCCCTAGGCCTTTCTAGTTATTCGTTTCGAGCATCAGAACTGCGAAAATTTTGAGTTTCTCAAGCGTTTCTTACTTCCAAATTGCCACATCTCGCGAACGGATTGACCAATCCGCAAAATTTCTGATGCATCTGAAAGCAGAAACTCGCCCGATTACAACAGTATGAGTACTTTTCCCCTAGGCCGCCATAGTTATTCGTTTCGAGCATCAGAACTGCGAAAATTTTGAGTTTCTCAAGCGTTTCTTACTTCCAAACTGCCATATCTGGCGAACGGATTGACCAATCCGCAAAATTTCTGATGCATCTGAAAGCAGAAACTCGCCCGATTACAACGGTATGCGTACTGTTCCCCTAGGCCTTTCTAGTTATTCGTTTCGAGCACCAGAACTGCGAAAATTTTGAGTTTCTCAAGCGTTTCTTACCTCCAAACTGTCATACCTCGCGAACGGATTGACCAATCCGCAAAATTTCTGTTGCATCTGAAAGTAGAAACTCGCCCGATTGCAACGGTATACGTACTTTTCCCCTAGGCCGTTCTAGTTATTCGTTTCGAGCATCAGAACTGCGAAAATTTTGAGTTTCTCAAGCGTTTCTTACCTACAAACTGCCACATCTCGCGAACGGATTGACCAATCCGCAAAATTTCTGTTGCATCTGAAAGTAGAAACTCGCCCGATTACAACGGTATGCGTATTTTTCCCCTAGGCCTTTCTAGTTATTCGTTTCGAGCATCAGAACTGCGAAAATTTTGAGTTTCTCAAGCGTTTCTTACTTCCAAATTGCCACATCTCGCGAACGGATTGACCAATCCGCAAAATTTCTGATGCATCTGAAAGCAGAAACTCGCCCGATTACAACAGTATGAGTACTTTTCCCCTAGGCCGCCCTAGTTATTCGTTTCGAGCATCAGAGCTGCGAAAATTTTGAGTTTCTCAAGCGTTTCTTATCTCCAAACTGCCATATCTCGCGAACGGATTGACCAATCCGCAAAATTTCTGTTGCATCTGAAAGTAGAAACTCGCCCGATTTCAACGGTATGCGTACTTTTTCCCTAGGCCTTTCTAGTTATTCGTTTCGAGCATCAGAACTGCGAAAATTTTGAGTTTCTCAAGCGTTTCTTACTTCCAAATTGCCACATCTCGCGAACGGATTGACCAATCCGCAAAATTTCTGATGCATCTGAAAGCAGAAACTCGCCCGATTACAACAGTATGAGTACTTTTCCCCTAGGCCGCCATAGTTATTCGTTTCGAGCATCAGAACTGCGAAAATTTTGAGTTTCTCAAGCGTTTCTTACTTCCAAACTGCCATATCTGGCGAACGGATTGACCAATCCGCAAAATTTCTGTTGCATCTGAAAGTAGAAACTCGCCCGATTACAACGGTATGCGTACTGTTCCCCTAGGCCTTTCTAGTTATTCGTTTCGAGCACCAGAACTGCGAAAATTTTGAGTTTCTCAAGCGTTTCTTACCTCCAAACTGTCATACCTCGCGAACGGATTGACCGATCCGCAAAATTTCTGTTGCATCTGAAAGTAGAAACTCGCCCGATTACAACGGTATACGTACTTTTCCCCTAGGCCGTTCTAGTTATTCGTTTCGAGCATCAGAACTGCGAAAATTTTGAGTTTCTCAAGCGTTTCTTACCTACAAACTGCCACATCTCGCGAACGGATTGACCAATCCGCAAAATTTCTGATGCCTCTGAAAGCAGAAACTCGCCCGATTACAACGGTATGCGTACTTTTCCCCTAGGCCGCCCTAGTAATTCGTTTCGAGCATCAGAACTGCGAAAATTTTGAGTTTCTCAAGCGTTTCTTACTTCCAAACTGGCATATCTCGCGAACGGATTGACCAATCCGCAAAATTTCTGTTGCATCTGAAAGTGGAAACTCGCCCGATTAAAACTGTATGCGTACTTTTCCCCTAGGCCGTTCTAGTTATTCGTTTCGAGCAACAGAACTGCGAAAATATTGAGTTTCTCAAGCGTTGCTTACCTCCAAACTGCCATATCTCGCGAACGGATTGACCAATCCGCAAAAGTTCTGTTGCATCTGAAAGTAGAAACTCGCCCGATTACAACGGTATACGTACTTTTCCCCTAGGCCGTTCTAGTTATTCGTTTCGAGCATCAGAACTGCGAAAATTTTGAGTTTCTCAAGCGTTTCTTACCTCCAAACTGCCATATCTCGCGAACGGATTGACCAATCCGCAAAATTTCTGTTGCACCTGAAAGTAGAAACTCGCCCGATTACAACGGTATACGTACTTTTCCCCTAGGCCGTTCTAGTTATTCGTTTCGAGCATCAGAACTGCGAAAATTTTGAGTTTCTCAAGCGTTTCTTACCTACAAACTGCCACATCTCGCGAACGGATTGACCAATCCGCAAAATTTCTGATGCATCTGAAAGCAGAAACTCGCCCGATTACAACGGTATGCGTACTTTTCCCCTAGGCCGCCCTAGTAATTCGTTTCGAGCATCAGAACTGCGAAAATTTTGAGTTTCTCAAGCATTTCTTACTTCCAAACTGGCATATCTCGCGAACGGATTGACCAATCCGCAAAATTTCTGTTGCATCTGAAAGTGGAAACTCGCCCGATTAAAACTGTATGCGTACTTTTCCCCTAGGCCGTTCTAGTTATTCGTTTCGAGCAACAGAACTGCGAAAATATTGAGTTTCTCAAGCGTTGCTTACCTCCAAACTGCCATATCTCGCGAACGGATTGACCAATCCGCAAAAGTTCTGTTGCATCTGAAAGTAGAAACTCGCCCGATTACAACGGTATACGTACTTTTCCCCTAGGCCGTTCTAGTTATTCGTTTCGAGCATCAGAACTGCGAAAATTTTGAGTTTCTCAAGCGTTTCTTACCTCCAAACTGCCATATCTCGCGAACGGATTGACCAATCCGCAAAATTTCTGTTGCACCTGAAAGTAGAAACTCGCCCGATTACAACGGTATGCGTACTTTTCCCCTAGGCCGCCCTAGTAATTCGTTTCGAGCATCAGAACTGCGAAAATTTTGAGTTTCTCAAGCGTTTCTTACATCCAAACTGTCATATCTCGCGAACGGATTGACCAATCCGCAAAATTTCTGTTGCATCTGAAAGTAGAAACTCGCCCGATTACATCGGTGTGCGTACTTCTCCCCTAGGCCGTTCTGGTTATTCGTTTAGAGCATCAGAACTGTGAAAATTTTGAATTTCTCAAGCGTTTCTTACCTCCAAACTGCCATATCTCGCGAACGGATTGACCAATCCGCAAAATTTCTGTTGCATCTGAAAGTAGAAACTCGCCCGATTACAGCGGCATGCGTACTTTTCCCTTAGGCCGTTCTAGTTATGCTTGTCGAGCATCAGAACTGCGAAAATTTTGAGTTTCTCAAGCGTTTCTTACCTCCAAACTGTCATATCTCGCGAACGGATTGACCAATCCGCAAAATTTCTGTTGCATCTGAAAGTAGAAACTCGCCCGATTACAACGGTATGCGTACTTTTCCCCTAGGCCTTTCTAGTTATTCGTTTCGAGCATCAGAACTGCGAAAATTTTGAGTTTCTCTAGCGTTTCTTACTTCCAAATTGCCACATCTCGCGAACGGATTGACCAATCCGCAAAATTTCTGATGCATCTGAAAGCAGAAACTCGCCCGATTACAACAGTATGAGTACTTTTCCCCTAGGCCGCCATAGTTATTCGTTTCGAGCATCAGAACTGCGAAAATTTTGAGTTTCTCAAGCGTTTCTTACTTCCAAACTGCCATATCTGGCGAACGGATTGACCAATCCGCAAAATTTCTGATGCATCTGAAAGCAGAAACTCGCCCGATTACAACGGTATGCGTACTGTTCCCCTAGGCCTTTCTAGTTATTCGTTTCGAGCACCAGAACTGCGAAAATTTTGAGTTTCTCAAGCGTTTCTTACCTCCAAACTGTCATACCTCGCGAACGGATTGACCAATCCGCAAAATTTCTGTTGCATCTGAAAGTAGAAACTCGCCCGATTACAACGGTATACGTACTTTTCCCCTAGGCCGTTCTAGTTATTCGTTTCGAGCATCAGAACTGCGAAAATTTTGAGTTTCTCAAGCGTTTCTTACCTACAAACTGCCACATCTCGCGAACGGATTGACCAATCCGCAAAATTTCTGTTGCATCTGGAAGTAGAAACTCGCCCGATTACAACGGTTTGCGTATTTTTCCCCTAGGCCTTTCTAGTTATTCGTTTCGAGCATCAGAACTGCGAAAATTTTGAGTTTCTCAAGTGTTTCTTACCTCCAAACTGTCATATCTCGCGAACGGATTGACCAATCCGCAAAATTTCTGTTGCATCTGAAAGTAGAAACTCGCCCGATTACAACGGTATGCGTACTGTTCCCCTAGGCCTTTCTAGTTATTCGTTTCGAGCACCAGAACTGCGAAAATTTTGAGTTTCTCAAGCGTTTCTTACCTCCAAACTGTCATACCTCGCGAACGGATTGACCAATCCGCAAAATTTCTGTTGCATCTGAAAGTAGAAACTCGCCCGATTACAACGGTATACGTACTTTTCCCCTAGGCCGTCCTAGTTATTCGTTTCGAGCATCAGAACTGCGAAAATTTTGAGTGTCTCAAGCGTTTCTTACCTACAAACTGCCACATCTCGCGAACGGATTGACCAATCCGCAAAATTTCTGATGTATCTGAAAGCAGAAACTCGCCCGATTACAACGGTATGCGTACTTTTCCCCTAGGCCGCCCTAGTAATTCGTTTCGAGCATCAGAACTGCGAAAATTTTGAGTTTCTCAAGCGTTTCTTACTTCCAAACTGGCATATCTCGCGAACGGATTGACCAATCCGCAAAATTTCTGTTGCATCTGAGAGTGGAAACTCGCCCGATTAAAACTGTATGCGTACTTTTCCCCTAGGCCGTTCTAGTTATTCGTTTCGAGCAACAGAACTGCGAAAATATTGAGTTTCTCAAGCGTTGCTTACCTCCAAACTGCCATATCTCGCGAACGGATTGACCAATCCGCAGAAGTTCTGTTGCATCTGAAAGTAGAAACTCGCCCGATTACAACGGTATACGTACTTTTCCCCTAGGCCGTTCTAGTTATTCGTTTCGAGCATCAGAACTGCGAAAATTTTGAGTTTCTCAAGCGTTTCTTACCTCCAAACTGCCATATCTCGCGAACGGATTGACCAATCCGCAAAATTTCTGTTGCACCTGAAAGTAGAAACTCGCCCGATTACAACGGTATGCGTACTTTTCCCCTAGGCCGCCCTAGTAATTCGTTTCGAGCATCAGAACTGCGAAAATTTTGAGTTTCTCAAGCGTTTCTTACCTCCAAACTGTCATATCTCGCGAACGGATTGACCAATCCGCAAAATTTCTGTTGCATCTGAAAGTAGAAACTCGCCCGATTACAACGGTGTGCGTACTTCTCCCCTAGGCCGTTCTGGTTATTCGTTTAGAGCATCAGAACTGTGAAAATTTTGAATTTCTCAAGCTTTTCTTACCTCCAAACTGCCATATCTCGCGAACGGATTGACCAATCCGCAAAATTTCTGTTGCATCTGAAAGTAGAAACTCGCCCGATTACAACGGTATGCGTACTGTTCCCCTAGGCCTTTCTAGTTATTCGTTTCGAGCACCAGAACTGCGAAAATTTTGAGTTTCTCAAGCGTTTCTTACCTCCAAACTGTCATACCTCGCGAACGGATTGACCAATCCGCAAAACTTCTGTTGCATCTGAAAGTAGAAACTCGCCCGATTACAACGGTATACGTACTTTTCCCCTAGGCCGTTCTAGTTATTCGTTTCGAGCATCAGAACTGCGAAAATTTTGAGTTTCTCAAGCGTTTCTTACCTACAAACTGCCACATCTCGCGAACGGATTGACCAATCCGCAAAATTTCTGATGCATCTGAAAGCAGAAACTCGCCCGATTACAACGGTATGCGTACTTTT
The DNA here is from genome assembly GCF_051014685.1 of Ptiloglossa arizonensis. Taxonomy (NCBI): domain Eukaryota; kingdom Metazoa; phylum Arthropoda; class Insecta; order Hymenoptera; family Colletidae; genus Ptiloglossa; species Ptiloglossa arizonensis. The sequence continues at coordinate 27,548 of NW_027479407.1, forward strand.
CCCCTAGGCCGCCCTAGTAATTCGTTTCGAGCATCAGAACTGCGAAAATTTTGAGTTTCTCAAGCGTTTCTTACTTCCAAACTGGCATATCTCGCGAACGGATTGACCAATCCGCAAAATTTCTGTTGCATCTGAAAGTGGAAACTCGCCCGATTAAAACTGTATGCGTACTTTTCCCCTAGGCCGTTCTAGTTATTCGTTTCGAGCAACAGAACTGCGAAAATATTGAGTTTCTCAAGCGTTGCTTACCTCCAAACTGCCATATCTCGCGAACGGATTGACCAATCCGCAAAAGTTCTGTTGCATCTGAAAGTAGAAACTCGCCCGATTACAACGGTATACGTACTTTTCCCCTAGGCCGTTCTAGTTATTCGTTTCGAGCATCAGAACTGCGAAAATTTTGAGTTTCTCAAGCGTTTCTTACCTCCAAACTGCCATATCTCGCGAACGGATTGACCAATCCGCAAAATTTCTGTTGCACCTGAAAGTAGAAACTCGCCCGATTACAACGGTATACGTACTTTTCCCCTAGGCCGTTCTAGTTATTCGTTTCGAGCATCAGAACTGCGAAAATTTTGAGTTTCTCAAGCGTTTCTTACCTACAAACTGCCACATCTCGCGAACGGATTGACCAATCCGCAAAATTTCTGATGCATCTGAAAGCAGAAACTCGCCCGATTACAACGGTATGCGTACTTTTCCCCTAGGCCGCCCTAGTAATTCGTTTCGAGCATCAGAACTGCGAAAATTTTGAGTTTCTCAAGCATTTCTTACTTCCAAACTGGCATATCTCGCGAACGGATTGACCAATCCGCAAAATTTCTGTTGCATCTGAAAGTGGAAACTCGCCCGATTAAAACTGTATGCGTACTTTTCCCCTAGGCCGTTCTAGTTATTCGTTTCGAGCAACAGAACTGCGAAAATATTGAGTTTCTCAAGCGTTGCTTACCTCCAAACTGCCATATCTCGCGAACGGATTGACCAATCCGCAAAAGTTCTGTTGCATCTGAAAGTAGAAACTCGCCCGATTACAACGGTATACGTACTTTTCCCCTAGGCCGTTCTAGTTATTCGTTTCGAGCATCAGAACTGCGAAAATTTTGAGTTTCTCAAGCGTTTCTTACCTCCAAACTGCCATATCTCGCGAACGGATTGACCAATCCGCAAAATTTCTGTTGCACCTGAAAGTAGAAACTCGCCCGATTACAACGGTATGCGTACTTTTCCCCTAGGCCGCCCTAGTAATTCGTTTCGAGCATCAGAACTGCGAAAATTTTGAGTTTCTCAAGCGTTTCTTACCTCCAAACTGTCATATCTCGCGAACGGATTGACCAATCCGCAAAATTTCTGTTGCATCTGAAAGTAGAAACTCGCCCGATTACAACGGTGTGTGTACTTCTCCCCTAGGCCGTTCTGGTTATTCGTTTAGAGCATCAGAACTGTGAAAATTTTGAATTTCTCAAGCGTTTCTTACCTCCAAACTGCCATATCTCGCGAACGGATTGACCAATCCGCAAAATTTCTGTTGCATCTGAAAGTAGAAACTCGCCCGATTACAGCGGCATGCGTACTTTTCCCTTAGGCCGTTCTAGTTATGCTTGTCGAGCATCAGAACTGCGAAAATTTTGAGTTTCTCAAGCGTTTCTTACCTCCAAACTGTCATATCTCGCGAACGGATTGACCAATCCGCAAAATTTCTGTTGCATCTGAAAGTAGAAACTCGCCCGATGACAACGGTATACGTACTTTTCCCTAGGCCGTTTAGATTATACGTTTCGAGCATCAGAACTGCGAAAATTTTGAGTTTCTCAAGCGTTTCTTACCTACAAACTGCCACATCTCGCGAACGGATTGACCAATCCGCAAAATTTCTGATGCATCTGAAAGCAGAAACTCGCCCGATTACAACGGTATGCGTACTTCTCCCCTAGGCCGTTCTGGTTATTCGTTTAGAGCATCAGAACTGTGAAAATTTTGAATTTCTCAAGCGTTTCTAACCTCCAAACTGCCATATCTCGCGAACGGATTGACCAATCCGCAAAATTTCTGTTGCATCTGAAAGTAGAAACTCGCCCGATTACAACGGTATGCGTTCTTTTCCCCTAGGCCGTTCTAGTTATTCGTTTCGAGCATCAGAACTGCGAAAATTTTCAGTTTCTCAAGCGTTTCTTACCTACAAACTGCCACATCTCGCGAACGGATTGACCAATCCGCAAAATTTCTGTTGCATCTGAAAGTAGAAACTCGCCCGATTACAACGGTATGCGTATTTTTCCCCTAGGCCTTTCTAGTTATTCGTTTCGAGCATCAGAACTGCGAAAATTTTGAGTTTCTCAAGCGTTTCTTACTTCCAAATTGCCACATCTCGCGAACGGATTGACCAATCCGCAAAATTTCTGATGCATCTGAAAGCAGAAACTCGCCCGATTACAACAGTATGAGTACTTTTCCCCTAGGCCGCCCTAGTTATTCGTTTCGAGCATCAGAGCTGCGAAAATTTTGAGTTTCTCAAGCGTTTCTTACCTCCAAACTGCCATATCTCGCGAACGGATTGACCAATCCGCAAAATTTCTGTTGCATCTGAAAGTAGAAACTCGCCCGATTACAACGGTATGCGTACTTTTCCCCTAGGCCTTTCTAGTTATTCGTTTCGAGCATCAGAACTGCGAAAATTTTGAGTTTCTCTAGCGTTTCTTACTTCCAAATTGCCACATCTCGCGAACGGATTGACCAATCCGCAAAATTTCTGATGCATCTGAAAGCAGAAACTCGCCCGATTACAACAGTATGAGTACTTTTCCCCTAGGCCGCCATAGTTATTCGTTTCGAGCATCAGAACTGCGAAAATTTTGAGTTTCTCAAGCGTTTCTTACTTCCAAACTGCCATATCTGGCGAACGGATTGACCAATCCGCAAAATTTCTGATGCATCTGAAAGCAGAAACTCGCCCGATTACAACGGTATGCGTACTGTTCCCCTAGGCCTTTCTAGTTATTCGTTTCGAGCACCAGAACTGCGAAAATTTTGAGTTTCTCAAGCGTTTCTAACCTCCAAACTGTCATACCTCGCGAACGGATTGACCAATCCGCAAAATTTCTGTTGCATCTGAAAGTAGAAACTCGCCCGATTACAACGGTATACGTACTTTTCCCCTAGGCCGTTCTAGTTATTCGTTTCGAACATCAGAACTGAGAAAATTTTGAGTTTCTCAAGCGTTTCTTACCTACAAACTGCCACATCTCGCGAACGGATTGACCAATCCGCAAAATTTCTGTTGCATCTGAAAGTAGAAACTCGCCCGATTACAACGGTATGCGTATTTTTCCCCTAGGCCTTTCTAGTTATTCGTTTCGAGCATCAGAACTGCGAAAATTTTGAGTTTCTCAAGTGTTTCTTACCTCCAAACTGTCATATCTCGCGAACGGATTGACCAATCCGCAAAATTTCTGTTGCATCTGAAAGTAGAAACTCGCCCGATTACAACGGTATGCGTACTGTTCCCCTAGGCCTTTCTAGTTATTCGTTTCGAGCACCAGAACTGCGAAAATTTTGAGTTTCTCAAGCGTTTCTTACCTCCAAACTGTCATACCTCGCGAACGGATTGACCAATCCGCAAAATTTCTGTTGCATCTGAAAGTAGAAACTCGCCCGATTACAACGGTATACGTACTTTTCCCCTAGGCCGTTCTAGTTATTCGTTTCGAGCATCAGAACTGCGAAAATTTTGAGTTTCTCAAGCGTTTCTTACCTACAAACTGCCACATCTCGCGAACGGATTGACCAATCCGCAAAATTTCTGATGCATCTGAAAGCAGAAACTCGCCCGATTACAACGGTATGCGTACTTTTCCCCTAGGCCGCCCTAGTAATTCGTTTCGAGCATCAGAACTGCGAAAATTTTGAGTTTCTCAAGCGTTTCTTACTTCCAAACTGGCATATCTCGCGAACGGATTGACCAATCCGCAAAATTTCTGTTGCATCTGAAAGTGGAAACTCGCCCGATTAAAACTGTATGCGTACTTTTCCCCTAGGCCGTTCTAGTTATTCGTTTCGAGCAACAGAACTGCGAAAATATTGAGTTTCTCAAGCGTTGCTTACCTCCAAACTGCCATATCTCGCGAACGGATTGACCAATCCGCAGAAGTTCTGTTGCATCTGAAAGTAGAAACTCGCCCGATTACAACGGTATACGTACTTTTCCCCTAGGCCGTTCTAGTTATTCGTTTCGAGCATCAGAACTGCGAAAATTTTGAGTTTCTCAAGCGTTTCTTACCTCCAAACTGCCATATCTCGCGAACGGATTGACCAATCCGCAAAATTTCTGTTGCACCTGAAAGTAGAAACTCGCCCGATTACAACGGTATGCGTACTTTTCCCCTAGGCCGCCCTAGTAATTCGTTTCGAGCATCAGAACTGCGAAAATTTTGAGTTTCTCAAGCGTTTCTTACCTCCAAACTGTCATATCTCGCGAACGGATTGACCAATCCGCAAAATTTCTGTTGCATCTGAAAGCAGAAACTCGCCCGATTACAACGGTGTGCGTACTTCTCCCCTAGGCCGTTCTGGTTATTCGTTTAGAGCATCAGAACTGTGAAAATTTTGAATTTCTCAAGCGTTTCTTACCTCCAAACTGCCATATCTCGCGAACGGATTGACCAATCCGCAAAATTTCTGTTGCATCTGAAAGTAGAAACTCGCCCGATTACAGCGGCATGCGTACTTTTCCCTTACGCCGTTCTAGTTATGCTTGTCGAGCATCAGAACTGCGAAAATTTTGAGTTTCTCAAGCGTTTCTTACCTCCAAACTGTCATATCTCGCGAACGGATTGACCAATCCGCAAAATTTCTGTTGCATCTGAAAGTAGAAACTCGCCCGATTACAACGGTATACGTACTTTTCCCTAGGCCGTTTAGATTATACGTTTCGAGCATCAGAACTGCGAAAATTTTGAATTTCTCAAGCGTTTCTAACCTCCAAACTGCCATATCTCGCGAACGGATTGACCAATCCGCAAAATTTCTGTTGCATCTGAAAGTAGAAACTCGCCCGATTACAACGGTATGCGTACTTTTCCCCTAGGCCGTTCTAGTTATTCGTTTCGAGCATCAGAACTGCGAAAATTTTGAGTTTCTCAAGCGTTTCTTACCTACAAACTGCCACATCTCGCGAACGGATTGACCAATCCGCAAAATTTCTGATGCATCTGAAAGCAGAAACTCGCCCGATTACAACGGTATGCGTACTTCTCCCCTAGGCCGTTCTGGTTATTCGTTTAGAGCATCAGAACTGTGAAAATTTTGAATTTCTCAAGCGTTTCTAACCTCCAAACTGCCATATCTCGCGAACGGATTGACCAATCCGCAAAATTTCTGTTGCATCTGAAAGTAGAAACTCGCCCGATTACAACGGTATGCGTACTTTTCCCCTAGGCCGTTCTAGTTATTCGTTTCGAGCATCAGAACTGCGAAAATTTTCAGTTTCTCAAGCGTTTCTTACCTACAAACTGCCACATCTCGCGAACGGATTGACCAATCCGCAAAATTTCTGATGCATCTGAAAGCAGAAACTCGCCCGATTACAACGGTATGCGTACTTTTCCCCTAGGCCGCCCTAGTAATTCGTTTCGAGCATCAGAACTGCGAAAATTTTGAGTTTCTCAAGCGTTTCTTACTTCCAAACTGCCACATCTCGCGAACGGATTGACCAATCCGCAAAATTTCTAATGCATCTGAAAGCAGAAACTCGCCCGATTACAACGGTATGCGTACTTTTCCCCTAGGCCGTTCTAGTTATGCTTGTCGAGCATCAGAACTGCGAAAATTTTGAGTTTCTCAAGCGTTTCTTACCTCCAAACTGTCATATCTCGCGAACGGATTGACCAATCCGCAAAATTACTGTTGCATCTGAAAGTAGAAACTCGCCCGATTACAACGGTATGCGTACTTTTCCCCTAGGCCGTTCTAGTTATTCGTTTCGAGCATCAGAACTGCGAAAATTTTGAGTTTCTCAAGCGTTTCTTACCTACAAACTGCCACATCTCGCGAACGGATTGACCAATCCGCAAAATTTCTGATGCATCTGAAAGCAGAAACTCGCCCGATTACAACAGTATGTGTACTTTTCCCCTAGGCCGCCCTAGTAATTCGTTTCGAGCATCAGAACTGCGAAAATTTTGAGTTTCTCAAGCGTTTCTTACTTCCAAACTGCCATATCTCGCGAACGGATTGACCAATCCGCAAAATTTCTGTTGCATCTGAAAGTGGAAACTCGCCCGATTAAAACTGTATGCGTACTTTTCCCCTAGGCCGTTCTAGTTATTCGTTTCGAGCAACAGAACTGCGAAAATTTTGAGTTTCTCAAGCGTTGCTTACCTCCAAACTGCCATATCTCGCGAACGGATTGACCAATCCGCAAAAGTTCTGTTGCATCTGAAAGTAGAAACTCGCCCGATTACAACGGTATACGTACTTTTCCCCTAGGCCGTTCTAGTTATTCGTTTCGAGCATCAGAACTGCGAAAATTTTGAGTTTCTCAAGCGTTTCTTACCTCCAAACTGCCATATCTCGCGAACGGATTGACCAATCCGCAAAATTTCTGTTGCACCTGAAAGTAGAAACTCGCCCGATTACAACGGTATACGTACTTTTCCCCTAGGCCGTTCTGGATATTCGTTTCGAGCATCAGAACTGCGAAAATTTTGAGTTTCTCAAGCGTTTCTTACCTACAAACTGCCACATCTCGCGAACGGATTGACCAATCCGCAAAATTTCTGATGCATCTGAAAGCAGAAACTCGCCCGATTACAACGGTATGCGTACTTTTCCCCTAGGCCTTTCTAGTTATTCGTTTCGAGCATCAGAACTGCGAAAATTTTGAGTTTCTCAAGCGTTTCTTACCTCCAAACTGCCACATCTCGCGAACGGATTGACCAATCCGCAAAATTTCTGATGCATCTGAAAGCAGAAACTCGCCCGATTACAACGGTATGCGTACTTTTCCCCTAGGCCTTTCCAGTTATTCGTTTCGAGCATCAGAACTGCGAAAATTTTGAGTTTCTTAAGCGTTTCTTACCTCCAAACTGCCATATCTCACGAACGGATTGACCAATCCGCAAAACTTCTGTTGCATCTGAAAGTAGAAACTCGCCCGATTACAACGGTGTGCGTACTTCTCCCCTAGGCCGTTCTGGTTATTCGTTTAGAGCATCAGAACTGTGAAAATTTTGAATTTCTCAAGCGTTTCTTACCTCCAAACTGCCATATCTCGCGAACGGATTGACCAATCCGCAAAATTTCTGTTGCATCTGAAAGTAGAAACTCGCCCGATTACAGCGGCATGCGTACTTTTCCCCTAGGCCGTTCTAGTTATGCTTGTCGAGCATCAGAACTGCGAAAATTTTGAGTTTCTCAAGCGTTTCTTACCTCCAAACTGTCATATCTCGCGAACGGATTGACCAATCCGCAAAATTTCTGTTGCATCTGAAAGTAGAAACTCGCCCGATTACAACGGTATACGTACTTTTCCCCTAGGCCGTTCTAGTTATTCGTTTCGAGCATCAGAACTGCGAAAATGTTGAGTTTCTCAAGCGTTTCTTACCTACAAACAGCCACATCACGCGAACGGATTGACCAATCCGCAAAATTTCTGATGCATCTGAAAGCAGAAACTCGCCCGATTAAAACGGTATGCGTACTTTTCCCCTAGGCCGCCCTAGTAATTCGTTTCGAGCATCAGAACTGCGAAAATTTTGAGTTTCTCAAGTGTTTCTTACCTCCAAACTGTCATATCTCGCGAACGGATTGACCAATCCGCAAAATTTCTGTTGCATCTGAAAGTAGAAACTCGCCCGATTACAACGGTATACGTACTTTTCCCCTAGGCCGTTCTAGTTATTCGTTTCGAGCATCAGAACTGCGAAAATTTTGAGTTTCTCAAGCGTTTCTTACCTACAAACTGCCACATCTCGCGAACGGATTGACCAATCCGCAAAATTTCTGATGCATCTGAAAGCAGAAACTCGCCCGATTACAACGGTATGCGTACTTTTCCCCTAGGCCTTTCTAGTTATTCGTTTCGAGCATCAGAACTGCGAAAATTTTGAGTTTCTCAAGCGTTTCTTACCTACAAACTGCCATATCTCGCGAACGGATTGACCAATCCGCAATATTTCTGTTGCATCTGAAAGTAGAAACTCGCCCGATTACAGCGGCATGCGTACTTTTCCCCTAGGCCGTTCTAGTTATGCTTGTCGAGCATCAGAACTGCGAAAATTATGAGTTTCTCAAGCGTTTTTTACCTCCAAACTGCCATATCTCGCTAACGGATTGACCAATCCGCAAAATTTCTGTTGCATCTGAAAGTGGAAACTCGCCCGATTACAACTGTATGCGTACTTTTCCCCTAGGCCGTTCTAGTTATTCGTATCGAGCAACAGAACTGCGAAAATTTTGAATTTCTCAAGCGTTTCTTACCTCCAAACTGCCATATCTCGCGAACGGATTGACCAATCCGCAAAATTTCTGTTGCATCTGAAAGTAGAAACTCGCCCGATTACAACGGCATGCGTTCTTTTCCCCTAGGCCGTTCTAGTTATGCTTGTCGAGCATCAGAACTGCGAAAATTTTGAGTTTCTCAAGCGTTTTTTACCTCCAAACTGCCATATCTCGCTAACGGATTGATCAACCCGTAAAATTTCTGTTGCATCTGAAAGTAGAAACTCGCCCGATTACAACGGTATGCGTACTTTTCCCCTAGGCCGTTCTAGTTATTCGTTTCGAGCATCAGAACTGCGAAAATTTTGAGTTTCTCAAGCGTTTCTTACTTCCAAACTGCCATATCTCGCGAACGGATTGACCAATCCGCAAAATTTCTGTTGCATCTGAAAGTAGAAACTCGCCCGATTACAACGGTATGCGTTCTTTTCCCCTAGTCCATACTAGTTATTCGTTTCGAGCATCAGAACTGCGAAAATTTTGAGTTTCTCAAGCGTTTCTTACCTCCAAACTGCCATATCTCGCGAACGGATTGACCAATCCGCAAAATTTCTGTTGCATCTGAAAGTAGAAACTCGCCCGATTACAACGGAATGCGTACTTTTCCCCTAGGCCGTTCTAGTTATTCGTTTCGAGCATCAGAACTGCGAAAATGTTGAGTTTCTCAAGCGTTTCTTACCTACAAACTGCCATATCTCGCGAACGGATTGACCAATCCGCAAAATTTCTGTTGCATCTGAAAGTAGAAACTCGCCCGATTACAACGGCATACGTACTTTTCCCCTAGGCCGTTCTAGTTATGCTTGTCGAGCATCAGAACTGCGAAAATTTTGAGTTTCTCAAGCGTTTTTTACCTCCAAACTGCCATATCTCGCTAACCGATTGACCAATCCGCAAAATTTCTGTTGCATCTGAAAGTAGAAACTCGCCCGATTACAACGGTATGCGTACTTTTCCCCTAGGCCGTTCTAGTTATTCGTTTCGAGCATCAGAACTGCGAAAATTTTGAGTTTCTCAAGCGATTCATACCTCCAAACTGGCATATCTCGCGAGCGGATTGACCAATCCGCAAAATTTCTGTTGCATCTGAAAGTAGAAACTCGCCCGATTACAACGGTATGCGAACTTTTCCCCTAGGCCGTTCTAGTTATTCGTTTCGAGCATCAGAACTGCGAAAATGTTGAGTTTCTCAAGCGTTTCTTACCTCCAAACTGCCACATCTCGCGAACGGATTGACCAATCCGCAAAATTTCTGATGCATCTGAAAGCAGAAACTCGCCCGATTACAACGGTATGCGTACTTTTCCCCTAGGCCTTTCTAGTTATTCGTTTCGAGCATCAGAACTGCGAAAATTTTGAGTTTCTCAAGCGTTTCTTACATCCAAACTGCCATATCTCGCGAACGGATTGACCAATCCGCAAAATTTCTGTTGCATCTGAAAGTAGAAACTCGCCCGATTACAACGGCATGCGTACTTTTCCCCTAGGCCGTTCTAGTTATGCTTGTCGAGCATCAGAACTGCGAAAATTTTGAGTTTCTCAAGCGTTTTTTACCTCCAAACTGCCATATCTCGCTAACGGATTGACCAATCCGCAAAATTTCGGTTGCATCTGAAAGTAGAAACTCGCCCGATTACAACGGTATGCGTACTTTTCCCCTAGGCCGTTCTAGTTATTCGTTTCGAGCATCAGAACTGCGAAAATTTTGAGTTTCTCAAGCGATTCATACCTCCAAACTGGCATATCTCGCGAGCGGATTGACCAATCCGCAAAATTTCTGTTGCATCTGAAAGTAGAAACTCGCCCGATTACAACGGTATGCGAACTTTTCCCCTAGGCCGTTCTAGTTATTCGTTTCGAGCATCAGAACTGCGAAAATTTTGAGTTTCTCAAGCGTTTCTTACCTCCAAACTGCCACATCTCGCGAACGGATTGACCAATCCGCAAAATTTCTGATGCATCTGAAAGCAGAAACTCGCCCGATTACAACGGTTTGCGTACTTTTCCCCTAGGCCTTTCTAGTTATTCGTTTCGAGCATCAGAACTGCGAAAATTTTGAGTTTCTCAAGCGTTTCTTACCTCCAAACTGCCATATCTCGCGAACGGATAGACCAATCCGCAAAATTTCTGTTGCATCTGAAAGTAGAAACTCGCCCGATTACAACGGTGTTCGTACTTTTCCCCTAGGCCGTTCTGGTTATTCGTTTAGAGCATCAGAACTGTGAAAATTTTGAATTTCTCAATCGTTTCTTACCTCCAAACTGCCATATCTCGCGAACGGATTGACCAATCCGCAAAATTTCTGTTGCATCTGAAAGTAGAAACTCGCCCGATTACAACGGCATGCGTACTTTTCCCCTAGGCCGTTCTAGTTATGCTTGTCGAGCATCAGAACTGCGAAAATTTTGAGTTTCTCAAGCGTTTTTTACCTCCAAACTGCCACATCTCGCTAACGGATTGACCAATCCGCAAAATTTCTGTTGCATCTGAAAGTAGAAACTCGCCCGATTACAACTGTATGCGTACTTTTCCCCTAGGCCGTTCTAGTTATTCGTTTCGAGCATCAGAACTGCGAAAATTTTGAGTTTCTCAAGCGTTTCTTACCTCCAAACTGCCATATCTGCCGAACGGATTGACCAATCCGCAAAATTTCTGATGCATCTGAAAGCAGAAACTCGCCCGATTACAACGGTATGCGTACTTTTCCCCTAGGCCGTTCTAGTTATGCTTGTCGAGCATCAGAACTGCGAAAATTTTGAGTTTCTCAAGCGTTTCTTACCTCCAAACTGCCATATCTCGCTAACGGATTGACCAATCCGCAAAATTTCTGTTGCATCTGAAAGTGGAAACTCGCCCGATTACAACTGTATGCGTACTTTTCCCCTAGGCCGTTCTAGTTATTCGTATCGAGCAACAGAACTGCGAAAATTTTGAGTTTCTCAAGCGTTGCTTACCTCCAAACTGCCATATCTCGCGAACGGATTGACCAATCCGCAAAATTTCTGTTGCATCTGAAAGTAGAAACGCGCCCGATTTCAACGGTATACGTACTTTTCCCCTAGGCCGTTCTTGTTATTCGTTTCGAGCATCAGAACTGCGAAAATGTTGAGTTTCTCAAGCGTTTCTTACCTCCAAACTGCCATATCTCGCGAACGGATTGACCAATCCGCAAAATTTCTGTTGCATCTGAAAGTAGAAACTCGCCCGATTACAACGGTATGCGTACTTTTCCCCTAGGCCTTTCTAGTTATTCATTTCGAGCATCAGAACTGCGAAAATTTTGAGTTTCTCAAGCGTTTCTTACCTCCAAACTAGCATATCTCGCGAACGGATTGACCAATCCGCAAAATTTCTGTTGCATCTGAACGTAGAAACTCGCCCGATTACAACGGTATGCGTACTTTTCCCCTAGTCCGTTCTAGTTATTCGTTTCGAGCATCAGAACTGCGAAAATTTTGAGTTTCTCTAGCGTTTCTTACCTCCAAACTGCCATATCTCGCGAACGGATTGACTAATCCGCAAAATTTCTGTTGCATCTGAAAGTAGAAACTCGCCCGATTACAACGGTATGCGTACTTTTCCCCTAGGCCGTTCTAGTTATTCGTTTCGAGCATCAGAACTGCGAAAATTTTGAGTTTCTCAAGCGTTTCTTACCTCCAAACTGCCATATCTCGCGAACGGATTGACCAATCCGCAAAATTTCTGTTGCATCTGAAAGTAGAAACTCGCCCGATTACAACGGAATGCGTACTTTTCCCCTAGGCCGTTCTAGTTATTCGTTTCGAGCATCAGAACTGCGAAAATTTTGAGTTTCTCAAGCGTTTCTTACCTCCAAACTAGCATATCTCGCGAACGGATTGACCAATCCGCAAAATTTCAGTTGCATCTGAAAGTAGAAACTCGCCCGATTACAACGGTATACGTACTTTTCCCCTAGGCCGTTCTAGTTATGCTTGTCGAGCATCAGAACTGCGAAAATTTTGAGTTTCTCAAGCGTTTTTTACCTCCAAACTGCCACATCTCGCTAACGGATTGACCAATCCGCAAAATTTCTGTTGCATCTGAAAGTTGAAACTCGCCCGATTACAACTGTATGCGTACTTTTCCCCTAGGCCGTTCTAGTTATTCGTTTCGAGCATCAGAACTGCGAAAATTTTGAGTTTCTCAAGCGTTTCTTACCTCCAAACTGCCATATCTGCCGAACGGATTGACCAATCCGCAAAATTTCTGATGCATCTGAAAGCAGAAACTCGCCCGATTACAACGGTATGCGTACTTTTCCCCTAGGCCGTTCTAGTTATGCTTGTCGAGCATCAGAACTGCGAAAATTTTGAGTTTCTCAAGCGTTTCTTACCTCCAAACTGCCATATCTCGCTAACGGATTGACCAATCCGCAAAATTTCTGTTGCATCTGAAAGTGGAAACTCGCCCGATTACAACTGTATGCGTACTTTTCCCCTAGGCCGTTCTAGTTATTCGTATCGAGCAACAGAACTGCGAAAATTTTGAGTTTCTCAAGCGTTGCTTACCTCCAAACTGCCATATCTCGCGAACGGATTGACCAATCCGCAAAATTTCTGTTGCATCTGAAAGTAGAAACGCGCCCGATTTCAACGGTATACGTACTTTTCCCCTAGGCCGTTCTTGTTATTCGTTTCGAGCATCAGAACTGCGAAAATGTTGAGTTTCTCAAGCGTTTCTTACCTCCAAACTGCCATATCTCGCGAACGGATTGACCAATCCGCAAAATTTCTGTTGCATCTGAAAGTAGAAACTCGCCCGATTACAACGGTATGCGTACTTTTCCCCTAGGCCTTTCTAGTTATTCATTTCGAGCATCAGAACTGCGAAAATTTTGAGTTTCTCAAGCGTTTCTTACCTCCAAACTAGCATATCTCGCGAACGGATTGACCAATCCGCAAAATTTCTGTTGGATCTGAAAGTAGAAACTCGCCCGATTACAACGGTATGCGTACTTTTCCCCTAGGCCGTTCTAGTTATTCGTTTCGAGCATCAGAACTGCGAAAATTTTGAGTTTCTCAAGCGTTTCTTACCTCCAAACTGCCATATCTCGCGAACGGATTGACCAATCCGCAAAATTTCTGTTGCATCTGAAAGTAGAAACTCGCCCGATTACAACGGAATGCGTACTTTTCCCCTAGGCCGTTCTAGTTATTCGTTTCGAGCATCAGAACTGCGAAAATGTTGAGTTTCTCAAGCGTTTCTTACCTACAAACTGCCATATCTCGCGAACGGATTGACCAATCCGCAAAATTTCTGTTGCATCTGAAAGTAGAAACTCGCCCGATTACAACGGTATGCGTACTTTTCCCCTAGGCCTTTCTAGTTATTCATTTCGAGCATCAGAACTGCGAAAATTTTGAGTTTCTCAAGCGTTTCTTACCTCCAAACTAGCATATCTCGCGAACGGATTGACCAATCCGCAAAATTTCTGTTGCATCTGAAAGTAGAAACTCGCCCGATTACAACGGTATGCGTACTTTTCCCCTAGGCCGTTCTAGTTATTCGTTTCGAGCATCAGAACTGCGAAAATTTTGAGTTTCTCAAGCGTTTCTTACCTCCAAACTGCCATATCTCGCGAACGGATTGACCAATCCGCAAAATTTCTGTTGCATCTGAAAGTAGAAACTCGCCCGATTACAACGGAATGCGTACTTTTCCCCTAGGCCGTTCTAGTTATTCGTTTCGAGCATCAGAACTGCGAAAATGTTGAGTTTCTCAAGCGTTTCTTACCTACAAACTGCCATATCTCGCGAACGGATTGACCAATCCGCAAAATTTCTGTTGCATCTGAAAGTAGAAACTCGCCCGATTACAACGGCATGCGTACTTTTCCCCTAGGCCGTTCTAGTTATGCTTGTCGAGCATCAGAACTGCGAAAATTTTGAGTTTCTCAAGCGTTTTTTACCTCCAAACTGCCATATCTCGCTAACGGATTGACCAATCCGCAAAATTTCGGTTGCATCTGAAAGTAGAAACTCGCCCGATTACAACGGTATGCGTACTTTTCCCCTAGGCCGTTCTAGTTATTCGTTTCGAGCATCAGAACTGCGAAAATTTTGAGTTTCTCAAGCGATTCATACCTCCAAACTGGCATATCTCGCGAGCGGATTGACCAATCCGCAAAATTTCTGTTGCATCTGAAAGTAGAAACTCGCCCGATTACAACGGTATGCGAACTTTTCCCCTAGGCCGTTCTAGTTATTCGTTTCGAGCATCAGAACTGCGAAAATTTTGAGTTTCTCAAGCGTTTCTTACCTCCAAACTGCCACATCTCGCGAACGGATTGACCAATCCGCAAAATTTCTGATGCATCTGAAAGCAGAAACTCGCCCGATTACAACGGTATGCGTACTTTTCCCCTAGGCCTTTCTAGTTATTCGTTTCGAGCATCAGAACTGCGAAAATTTTGAGTTTCTCAAGCGTTTCTTACCTCCAAACTGCCATATCTCGCGAACGGATAGACCAATCCGCAAAATTTCTGTTGCATCTGAAAGTAGAAACTCGCCCGATTACAACGGTGTTCGTACTTTTCCCCTAGGCCGTTCTGGTTATTCGTTTAGAGCATCAGAACTGTGAAAATTTTGAATTTCTCAATCGTTTCTTACCTCCAAACTGCCATATCTCGCGAACGGATTGACCAATCCGCAAAATTTCTGTTGCATCTGAAAGTAGAAACTCGCCCGATTACAACGGCATGCGTACTTTTCCCCTAGGCCGTTCTAGTTATGCTTGTCGAGCATCAGAACTGCGAAAATTTTGAGTTTCTCAAGCGTTTTTTACCTCCAAACTGCCACATCTCGCTAACGGATTGACCAATCCGCAAAATTTCTGTTGCATCTGAAAGTAGAAACTCGCCCGATTACAACTGTATGCGTACTTTTCCCCTAGGCCGTTCTAGTTATTCGTTTCGAGCATCAGAACTGCGAAAATTTTGAGTTTCTCAAGCGTTTCTTACCTCCAAACTGCCATATCTGCCGAACGGATTGACCAATCCGCAAAATTTCTGATGCATCTGAAAGCAGAAACTCGCCCGATTACAACGGTATGCGTACTTTTCCCCTAGGCCGTTCTAGTTATGCTTGTCGAGCATCAGAACTGCGAAAATTTTGAGTTTCTCAAGCGTTTCTTACCTCCAAACTGCCATATCTCGCTAACGGATTGACCAATCCGCAAAATTTCTGTTGCATCTGAAAGTGGAAACTCGCCCGATTACAACTGTATGCGTACTTTTCCCCTAGGCCGTTCTAGTTATTCGTATCGAGCAACAGAACTGCGAAAATTTTGAGTTTCTCAAGCGTTGCTTACCTCCAAACTGCCATATCTCGCGAACGGATTGACCAATCCGCAAAATTTCTGTTGCATCTGAAAGTAGAAACGCGCCCGATTTCAACGGTATACGTACTTTTCCCCTAGGCCGTTCTTGTTATTCGTTTCGAGCATCAGAACTGCGAAAATGTTGAGTTTCTCAAGCGTTTCTTACCTCCAAACTGCCATATCTCGCGAACGGATTGACCAATCCGCAAAATTTCTGTTGCATCTGAAAGTAGAAACTCGCCCGATTACAACGGTATGCGTACTTTTCCCCTAGGCCTTTCTAGTTATTCATTTCGAGCATCAGAACTGCGAAAATTTTGAGTTTCTCAAGCGTTTCTTACCTCCAAACTAGCATATCTCGCGAACGGATTGACCAATCCGCAAAATTTCTGTTGCATCTGAACGTAGAAACTCGCCCGATTACAACGGTATGCGTACTTTTCCCCTAGTCCGTTCTAGTTATTCGTTTCGAGCATCAGAACTGCGAAAATTTTGAGTTTCTCTAGCGTTTCTTACCTCCAAACTGCCATATCTCGCGAACGGATTGACCAATCCGCAAAATTTCTGTTGCATCTGAACGTAGAAACTCGCCCGATTACAACGGTATGCGTACTTTTCCCCTAGTCCGTTCTAGTTATTCGTTTCGAGCATCAGAACTGCGAAAATTTTGAGTTTCTCTAGCGTTTCTTACCTCCAAACTGCCATATCTCGCGAACGGATTGACTAATCCGCAAAATTTCTGTTGCATCTGAAAGTAGAAACTCGCCCGATTACAACGGTATGCGTACTTTTCCCCTAGGCCGTTCTAGTTATTCGTTTCGAGCATCAGAACTGCGAAAATTTTGAGTTTCTCAAGCGTTTCTTACCTCCAAACTGCCATATCTCGCGAACGGATTGACCAATCCGCAAAATTTCTGTTGCATCTGAAAGTAGAAACTCCCCCGATTACAACGGAATGCGTACTTTTCCCCTAGGCCGTTCTAGTTATTCGTTTCGAGCATCAGAACTGCGAAAATGTTGAGTTTCTCAAGCGTTTCTTACCTACAAACTGCCATATCTCGCGAACGGATTGACCAATCCGCAAAATTTCTGTTGCATCTGAAAGTAGAAACTCGCCCGATTACAACGGCATGCGTACTTTTCCCCTAGGCCGTTCTAGTTATGCTTGTCGAGCATCAGAACTGCGAAAATTTTGAGTTTCTCAAGCGTTTTTTACCTCCAAACTGCCATATCTCGCTAACGGATTGACCAATCCGCAAAATTTCGGTTGCATCTGAAAGTAGAAACTCGCCCGATTACAACGGTATGCGTACTTTTCCCCTAGGCCGTTCTAGTTATTCGTTTCGAGCATCAGAACTGCGAGTATTTTGGGTTTCTCAAGCGATTCATACCTCCAAACTGGCATATCTCGCGAGCGGATTGACCAATCCGCAAAATTTCTGTTGCATCTGAAAGTAGAAACTCGCCCGATTACAACGGTATGCGAACTTTTCCCCTAGGCCGTTCTAGTTATTCGTTTCGAGCATCAGAACTGCGAAAATTTTGAGTTTCTCAAGCGTTTCTTACCTCCAAACTAGCATATCTCGCTAACGGATTGACCAATCCGCAAAATTTCTGTTGCATCTGAAAGTAGAAACTCGCCCGATTACAACTGTATGCGTACTTTTCCCCTAGGCCGTTCTAGTTATTCGTTTCGAGCATCAGAACTGCGAAAATTTTGAGTTTCTCAAGCGTTTCTTACCTCCAAACTGCCATATCTGCCGAACGGATTGACCAATCCGCAAAATTTCTGATGCATCTGAAAGCAGAAACTCGCCCGATTACAACGGTATGCGTACTTTTCCCCTAGGCCGTTCTAGTTATGCTTGTCGAGCATCAGAACTGCGAAAATTTTGAGTTTCTCAAGCGTTTCTTACCTCCAAACTGCCATATCTCGCTAACGGATTGACCAATCCGCAAAATTTCTGTTGCATCTGAAAGTGGAAACTCGCCCGATTACAACTGTATGCGTACTTTTCCCCTAGGCCGTTCTAGTTATTCGTATCGAGCAACAGAACTGCGAAAATTTTGAGTTTCTCAAGCGTTGCTTACCTCCAAACTGCCATATCTCGCGAACGGATTGACCAATCCGCAAAATTTCTGTTGCATCTGAAAGTAGAAACGCGCCCGATTTCAACGGTATACGTACTTTTCCCCTAGGCCGTTCTTGTTATTCGTTTCGAGCATCAGAACTGCGAAAATGTTGAGTTTCTCAAGCGTTTCTTACCTCCAAACTGCCATATCTCGCGAACGGATTGACCAATCCGCAAAATTTCTGTTGCATCTGAAAGTAGAAACTCGCCCGATTACAACGGTATGCGTACTTTTCCCCTAGGCCTTTCTAGTTATTCATTTCGAGCATCAGAACTGCGAAAATTTTGAGTTTCTCAAGCGTTTCTTACCTCCAAACTAGCATATCTCGCGAACGGATTGACCAATCCGCAAAATTTCTGTTGCATCTGAAAGTAGAAACTCGCCCGATTACAACGGTATGCGTACTTTTCCCCTAGGCCGTTCTAGTTATTCGTTTCGAGCATCAGAACTGCGAAAATTTTGAGTTTCTCAAGCGTTTCTTACCTCCAAACTGCCATATCTCGCGAACGGATTGACCAATCCGCAAAATTTCTGTTGCATCTGAAAGTAGAAACTCGCCCGATTACAACGGAATGCGTACTTTTCCCCTAGGCCGTTCTAGTTATTCGTTTCGAGCATCAGAACTGCGAAAATGTTGAGTTTCTCAAGCGTTTCTTACCTACAAACTGCCATATCTCGCGAACGGATTGACCAATCCGCAAAATTTCTGTTGCATCTGAAAGTAGAAACTCGCCCGATTACAACGGCATGCGTACTTTTCCCCTAGGCCGTTCTAGTTATGCTTGTCGAGCATCAGAACTGCGAAAATTTTGAGTTTCTCAAGCGTTTTTTACCTCCAAACTGCCATATCTCGCTAACGGATTGACCAATCCGCAAAATTTCGGTTGCATCTGAAAGTAGAAACTCGCCCGATTACAACGGTATGCGTACTTTTCCCCTAGGCCGTCCTAGTTATTCGTTTCGAGCATCAGAACTGCGAGTATTTTGGGTTTCTCAAGCGATTCATACCTCCAAACTGGCATATCTCGCGAGCGGATTGACCAATCCGCAAAATTTCTGTTGCATCTGAAAGTAGAAACTCGCCCGATTACAACGGTATGCGAACTCTTCCCCTAGGCCGTTCTAGTTATTCGTTTCGAGCATCAGAACTGCGAAAATTTTGAGTTTCTCAAGCGTTTCTTACCTCCAAACTAGCATATCTCGCGAACGGATTGACCAATCCGCAAAATTTCAGTTGCATCTGAAAGTAGAAACTCGCCCGATTACAACGGTATACGTACTTTTCCCCTAGGCCGTTCTAGTTATGCTTGTCGAGCATCAGAACTGCGAAAATTTTGAGTTTCTCAAGCGTTTTTTACCTCCAAACTGCCACATCTCGCTAACGGATTGACCAATCCGCAAAATTTCTGTTGCATCTGAAAGTAGAAACTCGCCCGATTACAACTGTATGCGTACTTTTCCCCTAGGCCGTTCTAGTTATTCGTTTCGAGCATCAGAACTGCGAAAATTTTGAGTTTCTCAAGCGTTTCTTACCTCCAAACTGCCATATCTGCCGAACGGATTGACCAATCCGCAAAATTTCTGATGCATCTGAAAGCAGAAACTCGCCCGATTACAACGGTATGCGTACTTTTCCCCTAGGCCGTTCTAGTTATGCTTGTCGAGCATCAGAACTGCGAAAATTTTGAGTTTCTCAAGCGTTTCTTACCTCCAAACTGCCATATCTCGCTAACGGATTGACCAATCCGCAAAATTTCTGTTGCATCTGAAAGTGGAAACTCGCCCGATTACAACTGTATGCGTACTTTTCCCCTAGGCCGTTCTAGTTATTCGTATCGAGCAACAGAACTGCGAAAATTTTGAGTTTCTCAAGCGTTGCTTACCTCCAAACTGCCATATCTCGCGAACGGATTGACCAATCCGCAAAATTTCTGTTGCATCTGAAAGTAGAAACGCGCCCGATTTCAACGGTATACGTACTTTTCCCCTAGGCCGTTCTTGTTATTCGTTTCGAGCATCAGAACTGCGAAAATGTTGAGTTTCTCAAGCGTTTCTTACCTCCAAACTGCCACATCTCGCGAACGGATTGACCAATCCGCAAAATTTCTGATGCATCTGAAAGCAGAAACTCGCCCGATTACAACGGTATGCGTACTTTTCCCCTAGGCCTTTCTAGTTATTCGTTTCGAGCATCAGAACTGCGAAAATTTTGAGTTTCTCAAGCGTTTCTTACCTCCAAACTGCCATATCTCGCGAACGGATAGACCAATCCGCAAAATTTCTGTTGCATCTGAAAGTAGAAACTCGCCCGATTACAACGGTGTTCGTACTTTTCCCCTAGGCCGTTCTGGTTATTCGTTTAGAGCATCAGAACTGTGAAAATTTTGAATTTCTCAATCGTTTCTTACCTCCAAACTGCCATATCTCGCGAACGGATTGACCAATCCGCAAAATTTCTGTTGCATCTGAAAGTAGAAACTCGCCCGATTACAACGGCATGCGTACTTTTCCCCTAGGCCGTTCTAGTTATGCTTGTCGAGCATCAGAACTGCGAAAATTTTGAGTTTCTCAAGCGTTTTTTACCTCCAAACTGCCACATCTCGCTAACGGATTGACCAATCCGCAAAATTTCTGTTGCATCTGAAAGTAGAAACTCGCCCGATTACAACTGTATGCGTACTTTTCCCCTAGGCCGTTCTAGTTATTCGTTTCGAGCATCAGAACTGCGAAAATTTTGAGTTTCTCAAGCGTTTCTTACCTCCAAACTGCCATATCTGCCGAACGGATTGACCAATCCGCAAAATTTCTGATGCATCTGAAAGCAGAAACTCGCCCGATTACAACGGTATGCGTACTTTTCCCCTAGGCCGTTCTAGTTATGCTTGTCGAGCATCAGAACTGCGAAAATTTTGAGTTTCTCAAGCGTTTCTTACCTCCAAACTGCCATATCTCGCTAACGGATTGACCAATCCGCAAAATTTCTGTTGCATCTGAAAGTGGAAACTCGCCCGATTACAACTGTATGCGTACTTTTCCCCTAGGCCGTTCTAGTTATTCGTATCGAGCAACAGAACTGCGAAAATTTTGAGTTTCTCAAGCGTTGCTTACCTCCAAACTGCCATATCTCGCGAACGGATTGACCAATCCGCAAAATTTCTGTTGCATCTGAAAGTAGAAACGCGCCCGATTTCAACGGTATACGTACTTTTCCCCTAGGCCGTTCTTGTTATTCGTTTCGAGCATCAGAACTGCGAAAATGTTGAGTTTCTCAAGCGTTTCTTACCTCCAAACTGCCATATCTCGCGAACGGATTGACCAATCCGCAAAATTTCTGTTGCATCTGAAAGTAGAAACTCGCCCGATTACAACGGTATGCGTACTTTTCCCCTAGGCCTTTCTAGTTATTCATTTCGAGCATCAGAACTGCGAAAATTTTGAGTTTCTCAAGCGTTTCTTACCTCCAAACTAGCATATCTCGCGAACGGATTGACCAATCCGCAAAATTTCTGTTGCATCTGAACGTAGAAACTCGCCCGATTACAACGGTATGCGTACTTTTCCCCTAGTCCGTTCTAGTTATTCGTTTCGAGCATCAGAACTGCGAAAATTTTGAGTTTCTCTAGCGTTTCTTACCTCCAAACTGCCATATCTCGCGAACGGATTGACCAATCCGCAAAATTTCTGTTGCATCTGAACGTAGAAACTCGCCCGATTACAACGGTATGCGTACTTTTCCCCTAGTCCGTTCTAGTTATTCGTTTCGAGCATCAGAACTGCGAAAATTTTGAGTTTCTCTAGCGTTTCTTACCTCCAAACTGCCATATCTCGCGAACGGATTGACTAATCCGCAAAATTTCTGTTGCATCTGAAAGTAGAAACTCGCCCGATTACAACGGTATGCGTACTTTTCCCCTAGGCCGTTCTAGTTATTCGTTTCGAGCATCAGAACTGCGAAAATTTTGAGTTTCTCAAGCGTTGCTTACCTCCAAACTGCCATATCTCGCGAACGGATTGACCAATCCGCAAAATTTCTGTTGCATCTGAAAGTAGAAACGCGCCCGATTTCAACGGTATACGTACTTTTCCCCTAGGCCGTTCTTGTTATTCGTTTCGAGCATCAGAACTGCGAAAATGTTGAGTTTCTCAAGCGTTTCTTACCTCCAAACTGCCATATCTCGCGAACGGATTGACCAATCCGCAAAATTTCTGTTGCATCTGAAAGTAGAAACTCGCCCGATTACAACGGTATGCGTACTTTTCCCCTAGGCCTTTCTAGTTATTCATTTCGAGCATCAGAACTGCGAAAATTTTGAGTTTCTCAAGCGTTTCTTACCTCCAAACTAGCATATCTCGCGAACGGATTGACCAATCCGCAAAATTTCTGTTGCATCTGAACGTAGAAACTCGCCCGATTACAACGGTATGCGTACTTTTCCCCTAGTCCGTTCTAGTTATTCGTTTCGAGCATCAGAACTGCGAAAATTTTGAGTTTCTCTAGCGTTTCTTACCTCCAAACTGCCATATCTCGCGAACGGATTGACCAATCCGCAAAATTTCTGTTGCATCTGAACGTAGAAACTCGCCCGATTACAACGGTATGCGTACTTTTCCCCTAGTCCGTTCTAGTTATTCGTTTCGAGCATCAGAACTGCGAAAATTTTGAGTTTCTCTAGCGTTTCTTACCTCCAAACTGCCATATCTCGCGAACGGATTGACTAATCCGCAAAATTTCTGTTGCATCTGAAAGTAGAAACTCGCCCGATTACAACGGTATGCGTACTTTTCCCCTAGGCCGTTCTAGTTATTCGTTTCGAGCATCAGAACTGCGAAAATTTTGAGTTTCTCAAGCGTTTCTTACCTCCAAACTGCCATATCTCGCGAACGGATTGACCAATCCGCAAAATTTCTGTTGCATCTGAAAGTAGAAACTCCCCCGATTACAACGGAATGCGTACTTTTCCCCTAGGCCGTTCTAGTTATTCGTTTCGAGCATCAGAACTGCGAAAATGTTGAGTTTCTCAAGCGTTTCTTACCTACAAACTGCCATATCTCGCGAACGGATTGACCAATCCGCAAAATTTCTGTTGCATCTGAAAGTAGAAACTCGCCCGATTACAACGGCATGCGTACTTTTCCCCTAGGCCGTTCTAGTTATGCTTGTCGAGCATCAGAACTGCGAAAATTTTGAGTTTCTCAAACGTTTTTTACCTCCAAACTGCCATATCTCGCTAACGGATTGACCAATCCGCAAAATTTCGGTTGCATCTGAACGTAGAAACTCGCCCGATTACAACGGTATGCGTACTTTTCCCCTAGGCCGTTCTAGTTATTCGTTTCGAGCATCAGAACTGCGAGTATTTTGGGTTTCTCAAGCGATTCATACCTCCAAACTGGCATATCTCGCGAGCGGATTGACCAATCCGCAAAATTTCTGTTGCATCTGAAAGTAGAAACTCGCCCGATTACAACGGTATGCGAACTTTTCCCCTAGGCCGTTCTAGTTATTCGTTTCGAGCATCAGAACTGCGAAAATTTTGAGTTTCTCAAGCGTTTCTTACCTCCAAACTAGCATATCTCGCGAACGGATTGACCAATCCGCAAAATTTCAGTTGCATCTGAAAGTAGAAACTCGCCCGATTACAACGGTATACGTACTTTTCCCCTAGGCCGTTCTAGTTATGCTTGTCGAGCATCAGAACTGCGAAAATTTTGAGTTTCTCAAGCGTTTTTTACCTCCAAACTGCCACATCTCGCTAACGGATTGACCAATCCGCAAAATTTCTGTTGCATCTGAAAGTAGAAACTCGCCCGATTACAACTGTATGCGTACTTTTCCCCTAGGCCGTTCTAGTTATTCGTTTCGAGCATCAGAACTGCGAAAATTTTGAGTTTCTCAAGCGTTTCTTACCTCCAAACTGCCATATCTGCCGAACGGATTGACCAATCCGCAAAATTTCTGATGCATCTGAAAGCAGAAACTCGCCCGATTACAACGGTATGCGTACTTTTCCCCTAGGCCGTTCTAGTTATGCTTGTCGAGCATCAGAACTGCGAAAATTTTGAGTTTCTCAAGCGTTTCTTACCTCCAAACTGCCATATCTCGCTAACGGATTGACCAATCCGCAAAATTTCTGTTGCATCTGAAAGTGGAAACTCGCCCGATTACAACTGTATGCGTACTTTTCCCCTAGGCCGTTCTAGTTATTCGTATCGAGCAACAGAACTGCGAAAATTTTGAGTTTCTCAAGCGTTGCTTACCTCCAAACTGCCATATCTCGCGAACGGATTGACCAATCCGCAAAATTTCTGTTGCATCTGAAAGTAGAAACGCGCCCGATTTCAACGGTATACGTACTTTTCCCCTAGGCCGTTCTTGTTATTCGTTTCGAGCATCAGAACTGCGAAAATGTTGAGTTTCTCAAGCGTTTCTTACCTCCAAACTGCCATATCTCGCGAACGGATTGACCAATCCGCAAAATTTCTGTTGCATCTGAAAGTAGAAACTCGCCCGATTACAACGGTATGCGTACTTTTCCCCTAGGCCTTTCTAGTTATTCATTTCGAGCATCAGAACTGCGAAAATTTTGAGTTTCTCAAGCGTTTCTTACCTCCAAACTAGCATATCTCGCGAACGGATTGACCAATCCGCAAAATTTCTGTTGCATCTGAAAGTAGAAACTCGCCCGATTACAACGGTATGCGTACTTTTCCCCTAGGCCGTTCTAGTTATTCGTTTCGAGCATCAGAACTGCGAAAATTTTGAGTTTCTCAAGCGTTTCTTACCTCCAAACTGCCATATCTCGCGAACGGATTGACCAATCCGCAAAATTTCTGTTGCATCTGAAAGTAGAAACTCGCCCGATTACAACGGAATGCGTACTTTTCCCCTAGGCCGTTCTAGTTATTCGTTTCGAGCATCAGAACTGCGAAAATGTTGAGTTTCTCAAGCGTTTCTTACCTACAAACTGCCATATCTCGCGAACGGATTGACCAATCCGCAAAATTTCTGTTGCATCTGAAAGTAGAAACTCGCCCGATTACAACGGCATGCGTACTTTTCCCCTAGGCCGTTCTAGTTATGCTTGTCGAGCATCAGAACTGCGAAAATTTTGAGTTTCTCAAGCGTTTTTTACCTCCAAACTGCCATATCTCGCTAACGGATTGACCAATCCGCAAAATTTCGGTTGCATCTGAAAGTAGAAACTCGCCCGATTACAACGGTACGCGTACTTTTCCCCTAGGCCGTCCTAGTTATTCGTTTCGAGCATCAGAACTGCGAGTATTTTGGGTTTCTCAAGCGATTCATACCTCCAAACTGGCATATCTCGCGAGCGGATTGACCAATCCGCAAAATTTCTGTTGCATCTGAAAGTAGAAACTCGCCCGATTACAACGGTATGCGAACTCTTCCCCTAGGCCGTTCTAGTTATTCGTTTCGAGCATCAGAACTGCGAAAATTTTGAGTTTCTCAAGCGTTTCTTACCTCCAAACTAGCATATCTCGCGAACGGATTGACCAATCCGCAAAATTTCAGTTGCATCTGAAAGTAGAAACTCGCCCGATTACAACGGTATACGTACTTTTCCCCTAGGCCGTTCTAGTTATGCTTGTCGAGCATCAGAACTGCGAAAATTTTGAGTTTCTCAAGCGTTTTTTACCTCCAAACTGCCACATCTCGCTAACGGATTGACCAATCCGCAAAATTTCTGTTGCATCTGAAAGTAGAAACTCGCCCGATTACAACTGTATGCGTACTTTTCCCCTAGGCCGTTCTAGTTATTCGTTTCGAGCATCAGAACTGCGAAAATTTTGAGTTTCTCAAGCGTTTCTTACCTCCAAACTGCCATATCTGCCGAACGGATTGACCAATCCGCAAAATTTCTGATGCATCTGAAAGCAGAAACTCGCCCGATTACAACGGTATGCGTACTTTTCCCCTAGGCCGTTCTAGTTATGCTTGTCGAGCATCAGAACTGCGAAAATTTTGAGTTTCTCAAGCGTTTCTTACCTCCAAACTGCCATATCTCGCTAACGGATTGACCAATCCGCAAAATTTCTGTTGCATCTGAAAGTGGAAACTCGCCCGATTACAACTGTATGCGTACTTTTCCCCTAGGCCGTTCTAGTTATTCGTATCGAGCAACAGAACTGCGAAAATTTTGAGTTTCTCAAGCGTTGCTTACCTCCAAACTGCCATATCTCGCGAACGGATTGACCAATCCGCAAAATTTCTGTTGCATCTGAAAGTAGAAACGCGCCCGATTTCAACGGTATACGTACTTTTCCCCTAGGCCGTTCTTGTTATTCGTTTCGAGCATCAGAACTGCGAAAATGTTGAGTTTCTCAAGCGTTTCTTACCTCCAAACTGCCACATCTCGCAAACGGATTGACCAATCCGCAAAATTTCTGATGCATCTGAAAGCAGAAACTCGCCCGATTACAACGGTATGCGTACTTTTCCCCTAGGCCTTTCTAGTTATTCGTTTCGAGCATCAGAACTGCGAAAATTTTGAGTTTCTCAAGCGTTTCTTACCTCCAAACTGCCATATCTCGCGAACGGATAGACCAATCCGCAAAATTTCTGTTGCATCTGAAAGTAGAAACTCGCCCGATTACAACGGTGTTCGTACTTTTCCCCTAGGCCGTTCTGGTTATTCGTTTAGAGCATCAGAACTGTGAAAATTTTGAATTTCTCAATCGTTTCTTACCTCCAAACTGCCATATCTCGCGAACGGATTGACCAATCCGCAAAATTTCTGTTGCATCTGAAAGTAGAAACTCGCCCGATTACAACGGCATGCGTACTTTTCCCCTAGGCCGTTCTAGTTATGCTTGTCGAGCATCAGAACTGCGAAAATTTTGAGTTTCTCAAGCGTTTTTTACCTCCAAACTGCCACATCTCGCTAACGGATTGACCAATCCGCAAAATTTCTGTTGCATCTGAAAGTAGAAACTCGCCCGATTACAACTGTATGCGTACTTTTCCCCTAGGCCGTTCTAGTTATTCGTTTCGAGCATCAGAACTGCGAAAATTTTGAGTTTCTCAAGCGTTTCTTACCTCCAAACTGCCATATCTGCCGAACGGATTGACCAATCCGCAAAATTTCTGATGCATCTGAAAGCAGAAACTCGCCCGATTACAACGGTATGCGTACTTTTCCCCTAGGCCGTTCTAGTTATGCTTGTCGAGCATCAGAACTGCGAAAATTTTGAGTTTCTCAAGCGTTTCTTACCTCCAAACTGCCATATCTCGCTAACGGATTGACCAATCCGCAAAATTTCTGTTGCATCTGAAAGTGGAAACTCGCCCGATTACAACTGTATGCGTACTTTTCCCCTAGGCCGTTCTAGTTATTCGTATCGAGCAACAGAACTGCGAAAATTTTGAGTTTCTCAAGCGTTGCTTACCTCCAAACTGCCATATCTCGCGAACGGATTGACCAATCCGCAAAATTTCTGTTGCATCTGAAAGTAGAAACGCGCCCGATTTCAACGGTATACGTACTTTTCCCCTAGGCCGTTCTTGTTATTCGTTTCGAGCATCAGAACTGCGAAAATGTTGAGTTTCTCAAGCGTTTCTTACCTCCAAACTGCCATATCTCGCGAACGGATTGACCAATCCGCAAAATTTCTGTTGCATCTGAAAGTAGAAACTCGCCCGATTACAACGGTATGCGTACTTTTCCCCTAGGCCTTTCTAGTTATTCATTTCGAGCATCAGAACTGCGAAAATTTTGAGTTTCTCAAGCGTTTCTTACCTCCAAACTAGCATATCTCGCGAACGGATTGACCAAGCCGCAAAATTTCTGTTGCATCTGAACGTAGAAACTCGCCCGATTACAACGGTATGCGTACTTTTCCCCTAGTCCGTTCTAGTTATTCGTTTCGAGCATCAGAACTGCGAAAATTTTGAGTTTCTCTAGCGTTTCTTACCTCCAAACTGCCATATCTCGCGAACGGATTGACTAATCCGCAAAATTTCTGTTGCATCTGAAAGTAGAAACTCGCCCGATTACAACGGTATGCGTACTTTTCCCCTAGGCCGTTCTAGTTATTCGTTTCGAGCATCAGAACTGCGAAAATTTTGAGTTTCTCAAGCGTTTCTTACCTCCAAACTGCCATATCTCGCTAACGGAATGACCAATCCGCAAAATTTCTGTTGCATCTGAAAGTGGAAACTCGCCCGATTACAACGGTATGCGTACTTTTCCCCTAGGCCGTTCTAGTTATTCGTTTCGAGCATCAGAACTGCGAAAATTTTGAGTTTCTCAAGCGTTTCTTACCTCCAAACTGCCATATCTCGCGAACGGATTGACCAATCCGCAAAATTTCTGTTGCATCTGAAAGTAGAAACTCGCCCGATTACAACGGAATGCGTACTTTTCCCCTAGGCCGTTCTAGTTATTCGTTTCGAGCATCAGAACTGCGAAAATGTTGAGTTTCTCAAGCGTTTCTTACCTACAAACTGCCATATCTCGCGAACGGATTGACCAATCCGCAAAATTTCTGTTGCATCTGAAAGTAGAAACTCGCCCGATTACAACGGCATGCGTACTTTTCCCCTAGGCCGTTCTAGTTATGCTTGTCGAGCATCAGAACTGCGAAAATTTTGAGTTTCTCAAGCGTTTTTTACCTCCAAACTGCCATATCTCGCTAACGGATTGACCAATCCGCAAAATTTCGGTTGCATCTGAAAGTAGAAACTCGCCCGATTACAACGGTATGCGTACTTTTCCCCTAGGCCGTTCTAGTTATTCGTTTCGAGCATCAGAACTGCGAAAATTTTGAGTTTCTCAAGCGATTCATACCTCCAAACTGGCATATCTCGCGAGCGGATTGACCAATCCGCAAAATTTCTGTTGCATCTGAAAGTAGAAACTCGCCCGATTACAACGGTATGCGAACTTTTCCCCTAGGCCGTTCTAGTTATGCTTGTCGAGCATCAGAACTGCGAAAATTTTG
Organism: Ptiloglossa arizonensis; assembly: GCF_051014685.1. Taxonomy (NCBI): domain Eukaryota; kingdom Metazoa; phylum Arthropoda; class Insecta; order Hymenoptera; family Colletidae; genus Ptiloglossa; species Ptiloglossa arizonensis. Next base: position 56,474 of record NW_027479407.1, read on the forward strand.
TGTTTCTCAAGCGTTTCTTACCTCCAAACTGCCATATCTCGCGAACGGATAGACCAATCCGCAAAATTTCTGTTGCATCTGAAAGTAGAAACTCGCCCGATTACAACGGTGTTCGTACTTTTCCCCTAGGCCGTTCTGGTTATTCGTTTAGAGCATCAGAACTGTGAAAATTTTGAATTTCTCAATCGTTTCTTACCTCCAAACTGCCATATCTCGCGAACGGATTGACCAATCCGCAAAATTTCTGTTGCATCTGAAAGTAGAAACTCGCCCGATTACAACGGTGTGCGTACTTCTCCCCTAGGCCGTTCTGGTTATTCGTTTAGAGCATCAGAACTGTGAAAATTTTGAATTTCTCAAGCGTTTCTTACCTCCAAACTGCCATATCTCGCGAACGGATTGACCAATCCTCAAAATTTCTGTTGCATCTGAAAGTAGAAACTCGCCCGATTACAGCGGCATGCGTACTTTTCCCCTAGGCCGTTCTAGTTATGCTTGTCGAGCATCAGAACTGCGAAAATTTTGAGTTTCTCAAGCGTTTCTTACCTCCAAACTGTCATATCTCGCGAACGGATTGACCAATCCGCAAAATTTCTGTTGCATCTGAAAGTAGAAACTCGCCCGATTACAACGGTATACGTACTTTTCCCCTAGGCCGTTCTAGTTATTCGTTTCGAGCATCAGAACTGCGAAAATTTTGAGTTTCTCAAGCGTTTCTTACCTACAAACAGCCACATCTCGCGAACGGATTGACCAATCCGCAAAATTTCTGATGCATCTGAAAGCAGAAACTCGCCCGATTACAACGGTATGCGTACTTTTCCCCTAGGCCGCCCTAGTAATTCGTTTCGAGCATCAGAACTGCGAAAATTTTGAGTTTCTCAAGTGTTTCTTACCTGCAAACTGTCATATCTCGCGAACGGATTGACCAATCCGCAAAATTTCTGTTGCATCTGAAAGTAGAAACTCGCCCGATTACAACGGTATACGTACTTTTCCCCTAGGCCGTTCTAGTTATTCGTTTCGAGCATCAGAACTGCGAAAATTTTGAGTTTCTCAAGCGTTTCTTACCTACAAACTGCCACATCTCGCGAACGGATTGACCAATCCGCAAAATTTCTGATGCATCTGAAAGCAGAAACTCGCCCGATTACAACGGTATGCGTACTTTTCCCCTAGGCCTTTCTAGTTATTCGTTTCGAGCTTCAGAACTGCGAAAATTTTGAGTTTCTCAAGCGTTTCTTACCTCCAAACTGCCACATCTCGCGAACGGATTGACCAATCCGCAAAATTTCTGATGCATCTGAAAGCAGAAACTCGCCCGATTACAACGGTATGTGTACTTTTCCCCTAGGCCTTTCTAGTTATTCGTTTCGAGCATCAGAACTGCGAAAATTTTGAGTTTCTCAAGCGTTTCTTACCTCCAAACTGCCATATCTCGCGAACGGATTGACCAATCCGCAAAACTTCTGTTGCATCTGAAAGTAGAAACTCGCCCGATTACAACGGTGTGCGTACTTTTCCCCTAGGCCGTTCTGGTTATTCGTTTAGAGCATCAGAACTGTGAAAATTTTGAATTTCTCAAGCGTTTCTTACCTCCAAACTGCCATATCTCGCGAACGGATTGACCAATCCGCAAAATTTCTGTTGCATCTGAAAGTAGAAACTCGCCCGATTACAGCGGCATGCGTACTTTTCCCCTAGGCCGTTCTAGTTATGCTTGTCGAGCATCAGAACTGCGAAAATTATGAGTTTCTCAAGCGTTTTTTACCTCCAAACTGCCATATCTCGCTAACGGATTGACCAATCCGCAAAATTTCTGTTGCATCTGAAAGTGGAAACTCGCCCGATTACAACTGTATGCGTACTTTTCCCCTAGGCCGTTCTAGTTATTCGTTTCGAGCATCAGAACTGCGAAAATTTTGAGTTTCTCAAGTGTTTCTTACCTCCAAACTGTCATATCTCGCGAACGGATTGACCAATCCGCAAAATTTCTGTTGCATCTGAAAGTAGAAACTCGCCCGATTACAACGGTATACGTACTTTTCCCCTAGGCCGTACTAGTTATTCGTTTCGAGCATCAGAACTGCGAAAATTTTGAGTTTCTCAAGCGTTTCTTACCTACAAACTGCCACATCTCGCGAACGGATTGACCAATCCGCAAAATTTCTGTTGCATCTGAAAGTAGAAACTCGCCCGATTACAACGGAATGCGTACTTTTCCCCTAGGCCGTTCTAGTTATTCGTATCGAGCAACAGAACTGCGAAAATTTTGAGTTTCTCAAGCGTTGCTTACCTCCAAACTGCCATATCTCGCGAACGGATTGACCAATCCGCAAAATTTCTGTTGCATCTGAAAGTAGAAACTCGCCCGATTTCAACGGTATACGTACTTTTCCCCTAGGCCGTTCTTGTTATTCGTTTCGAGCATCAGAACTGCGAAAATGTTGAGTTTCTCAAGCGTTTCTTACCTCCAAACTGCCATATCTCGCGAAACGGATTGACCAATCCGCAAAATTTCTGTTGCATCTGAAAGTAGAAACTCGCCCGATTACAACTGTGTGCGTACTTTTCGCCTAGGCCGTTCTAGTTATTCGTTTCGAGCAACAGAACTGCGAAAATTTTGAGTTTCTCAAGCGTTGCTTACCTCCAAACTGCCATATCTCGCGAACGGATTGACCAATCCGCAAAATTTCTGTTGCATCTGAAAGTAGAAACTCGCTCGATTACCACGGTATGCGTACTTTTCCCCTAGGCCGTTCTAGTTATTCGTTTCGAGCATCAGAACTGCGAAAATTTTGAGTTTCTCAAGCGTTTCTTACTTCCAAACTGCCATATCTCGCGAACGGATTGACCAATCCGCAAAATTTCTGTTGCATCTGAAGGTAGAAACTCGCCCGATTACAACGGTATGCGTACTTTTCCCCTAGGCCGTTCGAGTTATTCGTTTCGAGCATCAGAACTGCGAAAATTTTGAGTATCTCAAGCGTTTCTTACTTCCAAACTGCCATATCTCGCGAACGGATTGACCAATCCGCAAAATTTCTGTTGCATCTGAAAGTAGAAACTCGCCCGATTACAACTGTGTGCGTACTTTTCGCCTGGGCCGTTCTAGTTATTCGTTTCGAGCAACAGAACTGCGAAAACTTTGAGTTTCTCAAGCGTTGCTTACCTCCAAACTGCCATATCTCGCGAACGGATTGACCAATCCGCAAAATTTCTGTTGCATCTGAAAGTAGAAACTCGCCCGATTACCACGGTATGTGTACTTTTCCCCTAGGCCGTTCTAGTTATTCGTTTCGAGCATCAGAACTGCGAAAATTTTGAGTTTCTCAAGCGTTTCTTACTTCCAAACTGCCATATCTCGCGAACGGATTGACCAATCCGCAAAATTTCTGTTGCATCTGAAGGTAGAAACTCGCCCGATTACAACGGTATGCGTACTTTTCCCCTAGGCCGTTCGAGTTATTCGTTTCGAGCATCAGAACTGCGAAAATTTTGAGTATCTCAAGCGTTTCTTACTTCCAAACTGCCATATCTCGCGAACGGATTGACCAATCCGCAAAATTTCTGTTGCATCTGAAGGTAGAAACTCGCCCGATTACAACGGTATGCGTACTTTTCCCCTAGGCCGTTCTAGTTATTCGTTTCGAGCATCAGAACTGCGAAAATTTTGAGTTTCTCAAGCGTTTCTTACCTACAAACTGCCACATCTCGCGAACGGATTGACCAATCCGCAAAATTTCTGTTGCATCTGAAAGTAGAAACTCGCCCGATTACAACACTATGCGTACTTTTCCCCTAGGCCGTTCTAGTTATTCGCTTCGAGCATCAGAACTGCGAAAATTTTGAGTTTCTCAAGCGTTTTTACCTCCAAACTGCCATATCTCGCGAACGGATTGACCAATCCGCAAAATTTCTGTTGCATCTGAAAGTAGAAACTCGCCCGATTACAACGGTATGCGTACTTTTCCCCTAGGCCGTTCTAGTTATTCGTTTCGAGCATCAGAACTGCGAAAATTTTGAGTTTCTCAAGCGTTTCTTACCTACAAACTGCCACATCTCGCGAACGAATTGACCAATCCGCAAAATTTCTGTTGCATCTGAAAGTAGAAACTCGCCCGATTACAACGGTATGCGTACTTTTCCCCTAGGCCGTTCGAGTTATTCGTTTCGAGCATCAGAACTGCGAAAATTTTGAGTATCTCAAGCGTTTCTTACTTCCAAACTGCCATATCTCGCGAACGGATTGACCAATCCGCAAAATTTCTGTTGCATCTGAAAGTAGAAACTCGCCCGATTACAACTGTGTGCGTACTTTTCGCCTAGGCCGTTCTAGTTATTCGTTTCGAGCAACAGAACTGCGAAAACTTTGAGTTTCTCAAGCGTTGCTTACCTCCAAACTGCCATATCTCGCGAACGGATTGACCAATCCGCAAAATTTCTGTTGCACCTGAAAGTAGAAACTCGCCCGATTACCACGGTATGCGTACTTTTCCCCTAGGCCGTTCTAGTTATTCGTTTCGAGCATCAGAACTGCGAAAATTTTGAGTTTCTCAAGCGTTTCTTACTTCCAAACTGCCATATCTCGCGAACGGATTGACCAATCCGCAAAATTTCTGTTGCATCTGAAGGTAGAAACTCGCCCGATTACAACGGTATGCATACTTTTCCCCTAGGCCGTTCGAGTTATTCGTTTCGAGCATCAGAACTGCGAAAATTTTGAGTATCTCAAGCGTTTCTTACTTCCAAACTGCCATATCTCACGAACGGATTGACCATTCCGCAAAATTTCTGTTGCATCTGAAAGTAGAAACTCGCCCGATTACCACGGTATGCGTACTTTTCCCCTAGGCCGTTCTAGTTATTCGTTTCGAGCATCAGAACTGCGAAAATTTTGAGTTTCTCAAGCGTTTCTTACTTCCAAACTGCCATATCTCGCGAACGGATTGACCAATCCGCAAAATTTCTGTTGCATCTGAAGGTAGAAACTCGCCCGATTACAACGGTATGCATACTTTTCCCCTAGGCCGTTCGAGTTATTCGTTTCGAGCATCAGAACTGCGAAAATTTTGAGTATCTCAAGCGTTTCTTACTTCCAAACTGCCATATCTCACGAACGGATTGACCATTCCGCAAAATTTCTGTTGCATCTGAAAGTAGAAACTCGCCCGATTACCACGGTATGCGTACTTTTCCCCTAGGCCGTTCTAGTTATTCGTTTCCATCATCAGAACTGCGAAAATTTTGAGTTTCTCAAGCGTTTCTTACTTCCAAACTGCCATATCTCGCGAACGGATTGACCAATCCGCAAAATTTCTGTTGCATCTGAAAGTAGAAACTCGCCCGATTACAACGGAATGCGTACTTTTCCCCTAGGCCGTTCTAGTTATTCGTTTCGAGCATCAGAACTGCGAAAATGTTGAGTTTCTCAAGCGTTTCTTACCTACAAACTGCCATATCTCGCGAACGGATTGACCAATCCGCAAAATTTCTGTTGCATCTGAAAGTAGAAACTCGCCCGATCACAACGGTATGCGTACTTTTCCCCTAGGCCGTTCTAGTTATGCTTGTCGAGCATCAGAACTGCGAAAATTTTGAGTTTCTCAAGCGTTTTTTACCTCCAAACTGCCATATCTCGCTAACGGATTGACCAATCCGCAAAATTTCTGTTGCATCTGAAAGTAGAAACTCGCCCGATTACAACGGTATGCGTACTTTTCCCCTAGGCCGTTCTAGTTATTCGTTTCGAGCATCAGAACTGCGAAAATTTTGAGTTTCTCAAGCGATTCATACCTCAAAACTGGCATATCTCGCGAGCGGATTGACCAATCCGCAAAATTTCTGTTGCATCTGAAAGTAGAAACTCGCCCGATTACAACGGTATGCGAACTTTTCCCCTAGGCCGTTCTAGTTATTCGTTTCGAGCATCAGAACTGCGAAAATTTTGAGTTTCTCAAGCGTTTCTTACCTCCAAACTGCCACATCTCGCGAACGGATTGACCAATCCGCAAAATTTCTGATGCATCTGAAAGCAGAAACTCGCCCGATTACAACGGTATGCGTACTTTTCCCCTAGGCCTTTCTAGTTATTCGTTTCGAGCATCAGAACTGCGAAAATTTTGAGTTTCTCAAGCGTTTCTTACCTCCAAACTGCCATATCTCGCGAACGGATAGACCAATCCGCAATATTTCTGTTGCATCTGAAAGTAGAAACTCGCCCGATTACAACGGTGTGCGTACTTCTCCCCTAGGCCGTTCTGGTTATTCGTTTAGAGCATCAGAACTGTGAAAATTTTGAATTTCTCAAGCGTTTCTTACCTCCAAACTGCCATATCTCGCGAACGGATTGACCAATCCGCAAAACTTCTGATGCATCTGAAAGCAGAAACTCGCCCGATTACAACGGTATGCGTACTTTTCCCCTAGGCCGCCCTAGTAATTCGTTTCGAGCATCAGAACTGCAAAAATTTTGAGTTTCTCAAGTGTTTCTTACCTCCAAACTGTCATATCTCGCGAACGGATTGACCAATCCGCAAAATTTCTGTTGCATCTGAAAGTAGAAACTCGCCCGATTACAACGGTATACGTACTTTTCCCCTAGGCCGTTCTAGTTATTCGTTTCGAGCATCAGAACTGCGAAAATTTTGAGTTTCTCAAGCGTTTCTTACCTACAAACTGCCACATCTCGCGAACGGATTGACCAATCCGCAAAATTTCTGATGCATCTGAAAGCAGAAACTCGCCCGATTACAACGGTATGCGTACTTTTCCCCTAGGCCTTTCTAGTTATTCGTTTCGAGCTTCAGAACTGCGAAAATTTTGAGTTTCTCAAGCGTTTCTTACCTCCAAACTGCCACATCTCGCGAACGGATTGACCAATCCGCAAAATTTCTGATGCATCTGAAAGCAGAAACTCGCCCGATTACAACGGTATGCGTACTTTTCCCCTAGGCCTTTCTAGTTATTCGTTTCGAGCATCAGAACTGCGAAAATTTTGAGTTTCTCAAGCGTTTCTTACCTCCAAACTGCCATATCTCGCGAACGGATTGACCAATCCGCAAAACTTCTGTTGCATCTGAAAGTAGAAACTCGCCCGATTACAACGGTGTGCGTACTTTTCCCCTAGGCCGTTCTGGTTATTCGTTTAGAGCATCAGAACTGTGAAAATTTTGAATTTCTCAAGCGTTTCTTACCTCCAAACTGCCATATCTCGCGAACGGATTGACCAATCCGCAAAATTTCTGTTGCATCTGAAAGTAGAAACTCGCCCGATTACAGCGGCATGCGTACTTTTCCCCTAGGCCGTTCTAGTTATGCTTGTCGAGCATCAGAACTGCGAAAATTATGAGTTTCTCAAGCGTTTTTTACCTCCAAACTGCCATATCTCGCTAACGGATTGACCAATCCGCAAAATTTCTGTTGCATCTGAAAGTGGAAACTCGCCCGATTACAACTGTATGCGTACTTTTCCCCTAGGCCGTTCTAGTTATTCGTATCGAGCAACAGAACTGCGAAAATTTTGAATTTCTCAAGCGTTTCTTACCTCCAAACTGCCATATCTCGCGAACGGATTGACCAATCCGCAAAATTTCTGTTGCATCTGAAAGTAGAAACTCGCCCGATTACAACGGCATGCGTACTTTTCCCCTAGGCCGTTCTAGTTATGCTTGTCGAGCATCAGAACTGCGAAAATTTTGAGTTTCTCAAGCGTTTTTTACCTCCAAACTGCCATATCTCGCTAACGGATTGACCAATCCGCAAAATTTCTGTTGCATCTGAAAGTAGAAACTCGCCCGATTACAACGGTATGCGTACTTTTCCCCTAGGCCGTTCTAGTTATTCGTTTCGAGCATCAGAACTGCGAAAATTTTGAGTTTCTCAAGCGTTTCTTACTTCCAAACTGCCATATCTCGCGAACGGATTGACCAATCCGCAAAATTTCTGTTGCATCTGAAAGTAGAAACTCGCCCGATTACAACGGTATGCGTTCTTTTCCCCTAGTCCGTTCTAGTTATTCGTTTCGAGCATCAGAACTGCGAAAATGTTGAGTTTCTCAAGCGTTTCTTACCTCCAAACTGCCATATCTCGCGAACGGATTGACCAATCCGCAAAATTTCTGTTGCATCTGAAAGTAGAAACTCGCCCGATTACAACGGAATGCGTACTTTTCCCCTAGGCCGTTCTAGTTATTCGTTTCGAGCATCAGAACTGCGAAAATGTTGAGTTTCTCAAGCGTTTCTTACCTACAAACTGCCATATCTCGCGAACGGATTGACCAATCCGCAAAATTTCTGTTGCATCTGAAAGTAGAAACTCGCCCGATTACAACGGCATGCGTACTTTTCCCCTAGGCCGTTCTAGTTATGCTTGTCGAGCATCAGAACTGCGAAAATTTTGAGTTTCTCAAGCGTTTTTTACCTCCAAACTGCCATATCTCGCTAACGGATTGACCAATCCGCAAAATTTCTGTTGCATCTGAAAGTAGAAACTCGCCCGATTACAACGGTATGCGTACTTTTCCCCTAGGCCGGTCTAGTTATTCGTTTCGAGCATCAGAACTGCGAAAATTTTGAGTTTCTCAAGCGATTCATACCTCAAAACTGGCATATCTCGCGAGCGGATTGACCAATCCGCAAAATTTCTGTTGCATCTGAAAGTAGAAACTCGCCCGATTACAACGGTATGCGAACTTTTCCCCTAGGCCGTTCTAGTTATTCGTTTCGAGCATCAGAACTGCGAAAATTTTGAGTTTCTCAAGCGTTTCTTACCTCCAAACTGCCACATCTCGCGAACGGATTGACCAATCCGCAAAATTTCTGATGCATCTGAAAGCAGAAACTCGCCCGATTACAACGGTATGCGTACTTTTCCCCTAGGCCTTTCTAGTTATTCGTTTCGAGCATCAGAACTGCGAAAATTTTGAGTTTCTCAAGCGTTTCTTACCTCCAAACTGCCATATCTCGCGAACGGATAGACCAATCCGCAAAATTTCTGTTGCATCTGAAAGTAGAAACTCGCCCGATTACAACGGTGTTCGTACTTTTCCCCTAGGCCGTTCTGGTTATTCGTTTAGAGCATCAGAACTGTGAAAATTTTGAATTTCTCAATCGTTTCTTACCTCCAAACTGCCATATCTCGCGAACGGATTGACCAATCCGCAAAATTTCTGTTGCATCTGAAAGTAGAAACTCGCCCGATTACAACGGCATGCGTACTTTTCCCCTAGGCCGTTCTAGTTATGCTTGTCGAGCATCAGAACTGCGAAAATTTTGAGTTTCTCAAGCGTTTTTTACCTCCAAACTGCCATATCTCGCTAACGGATTGACCAATCCGCAAAATTTCTGTTGCATCTGAAAGTAGAAACTCGCCCGATTACAACTGTATGCGTACTTTTCCCCTAGGCCGTTCTAGTTATTCGTTTCGAGCATCAGAACTGCGAAAATTTTGAGTTTCTCAAGCGTTTCTTACCTCCAAACTGCCATATCTGCCGAACGGATTGACCAATCCGCAAAATTTCTGATGCATCTGAAAGCAGAAACGCGCCCGATTACAACGGTATGCGTACTTTTCCCCTAGGCCGTTCTAGTTATGCTTGTCGAGCATCAGAACTGCGAAAATTTTGAGTTTCTCAAGCGTTTTTTACCTCCAAACTGCCATATCTCGCTAACGGATTGACCAATCCGCAAAATTTCTGTTGCATCTGAAAGTAGAAACTCGCCCGATTTCAACGGTATACGTACTTTTCCCCTAGGCCGTTCTTGTTATTCGTTTCGAGCATCAGAACTGCGAAAATGTTGAGTTCCTCAAGCGTTTCTTACCTCCAAACTGCCATATCTCGCGAACGGATTGACCAATCCGCAAAATTTCTGTTGCATCTGAAAGTAGAAACTCGCCCGATTACAACTGTATGCGTACTTTTCCCCTAGGCCTTTCTAGTTATTCATTTCGAGCATCAGAACTGCGAAAATTTTGAGTTTCTCAAGCGTTTCTTACCTCCAAACTAGCATATCTCGCGAACGGATTGACCAATCCGCAAAATTTCTGTTGCATCTGAACGTAGAAACTCGCCCGATTACAACGGTATGCGTACTTTTCCCCTAGTCCGTTCTAGTTATTCGTTTCGAGCATCAGAACTGCGAAAATTTTGAGTTTCTCTAGCGTTTCTTACCTCCAAACTGCCATATCTCGCGAACGGATTGACTAATCCGCAAAATTTCTGTTGCATCTGAAAGTAGAAACTCGCCCGATTACAACGGTATGCGTACTTTTCCCCTAGGCCGTTCTAGTTATTCGTTTCGAGCATCAGAACTGCGAAAATTTTGAGTTTCTCAAGCGTTTCTTACCTCCAAACTGCCATATCTCGCGAACGGATTGACCAATCCGCAAAATTTCTGTTGCATCTGAAAGTAGAAACTCGCCCGATTACAACGGAATGCGTACTTTTCCCCTAGGCCGTTCTAGTTATGCTTGTCGAGCATCAGAACTGCGAAAATTTTGACTTTCTCAAGCGATTCATACCTCCAAACTGGCATATCTCGCGAGCGGATTGACCAATCCGCAAAATTTCTGTTGCATCTGAAAGTAGAAACTCGCCCGATTACAACGGTATGCGAACTTTTCCCCTAGGCCGTTCTAGTTATTCGTTTCGAGCAACAGAACTGCGAAAATTTTGAGTTTCTCAAGCGTTTCTTACCTCCAAACTGCCACATCTCGCGAACGGATTGACCAATCCGCAAAATTTCTGATGCATCTGAAAGCAGAAACTCGCCCGATTACAACGGTATGCGTACTTTTCCCCTAGTCCGTTCTAGTTATTTGTTTCGAGCATCAGAACTGCGAAAATTTTGAGTTTCTCAAGCGTTTTTTACCTCCAAACTGCCATATCTCGCTAACGGATTGACCAATCCGCAAAATTTCTGTTGCATCTGAAAGTAGAAACTCGCCCGATTACAACGGTATGCGAACTTTTCCCCTAGGCCGTTCTAGTTATTCGTTTCGAGCATCAGAACTGCGAAAATTTTGAGTTTCTCAAGCGTTTCTTACCTCCAAACTGCCACATCTCGCGAACGGATTGACCAATCCGCAAAATTTCTGATGCATCTGAAAGCAGAAACTCGCCCGATTACAACGGTATGCGTACTTTTCCCCTAGGCCTTTCTAGTTATTCGTTTCGAGCATCAGAACTGCGAAAATTTTGAGTTTCTCAAGCGTTTCTTACCTCCAAACTGCCATATCTCGCGAACGGATAGACCAATCCGCAAAATTTCTGTTGCATCTGAAAGTAGAAACTCGCCCGATTACAACGGTGTGCGTACTGCTCCCCTAGGCCGTTCTGGTTATTCGTTTAGAGCATCAGAACTGTGAAAATTTTGAATTTCTCAAGCGTTTCTTACCTCCAAACTGCCATATCTCGCGAACGGATTGACCAATCCGCAAAACTTCTGATGCATCTGAAAGCAGAAACTCGCCCGATTACAACGGTATGCGTACTTTTCCCCTAGGCCGCCCTAGTAATTCGTTTCGAGCATCAGAACTGCAAAAATTTTGAGTTTCTCAAGTGTTTCTTACCTCCAAACTGTCATATCTCGCGAACGGATTGACCAATCCGCAAAATTTCTGTTGCATCTGAAAGTAGAAACTCGCCCGATTACAACGGTATACGTACTTTTCCCCTAGGCCGTTCTAGTTATTCGTTTCGAGCATCAGAACTGCGAAAATTTTGAGTTTCTCAAGCGTTTCTTACCTACAAACTGCCACATCTCGCGAACGGATTGACCAATCCGCAAAATTTCTGATGCATCTGAAAGCAGAAACTCGCCCGATTACAACGGTATGCGTACTTTTCCCCTAGGCCTTTCTAGTTATTCGTTTCGAGCTTCAGAACTGCGAAAATTTTGAGTTTCTCAAGCGTTTCTTACCTCCAAACTGCCACATCTCGCGAACGGATTGACCAATCCGCAAAATTTCTGATGCATCTGAAAGCAGAAACTCGCCCGATTACAACGGTATGCGTACTTTTCCCCTAGGCCTTTCTAGTTATTCGTTTCGAGCATCAGAACTGCGAAAATTTTGAGTTTCTCAAGCGTTTCTTACCTCCAAACTGCCATATCTCGCGAACGGATTGACCAATCCGCAAAACTTCTGTTGCATCTGAAAGTAGAAACTCGCCCGATTACAACGGTGTGCGTACTTTTCCCCTAGGCCGTTCTGGTTATTCGTTTAGAGCATCAGAACTGTGAAAATTTTGAATTTCTCAAGCGTTTCTTACCTCCAAACTGCCATATCTCGCGAACGGATTGACCAATCCGCAAAATTTCTGTTGCATCTGAAAGTAGAAACTAGCCCGATTACAGCGGCATGCGTACTTTTCCCCTAGGCCGTTCTAGTTATGCTTGTCGAGCATCAGAACTGCGAAAATTATGAGTTTCTCAAGCGTTTTTTACCTCCAAACTGCCATATCTCGCTAACGGATTGACCAATCCGCAAAATTTCTGTTGCATCTGAAAGTGGAAACTCGCCCGATTACAACTGTATGCGTACTTTTCCCCTAGGCCGTTCTAGTTATTCGTATCGAGCAACAGAACTGCGAAAATTTTGAATTTCTCAAGCGTTTCTTACCTCCAAACTGCCATATCTCGCGAACGGATTGACCAATCCGCAAAATTTCTGTTGCATCTGAAAGTAGAAACTCGCCCGATTACAACGGCATGCGTACTTTTCCCCTAGGCCGTTCTAGTTATGCTTGTCGAGCATCAGAACTGCGAAAATTTTGAGTTTCTCAAGCGTTTTTTACCTCCAAACTGCCATATCTCGCTAACGGATTGACCAATCCGCAAAATTTCTGTTGCATCTGAAAGTAGAAACTCGCCCGATTACAACGGTATGCGTACTTTTCCCCTAGGCCGTTCTAGTTATTCGTTTCGAGCATCAGAACTGCGAAAATTTTGAGTTTCTCAAGCGTTTCTTACTTCCAAACTGCCATATCTCGCGAACGGATTGACCAATCCGCAAAATTTCTGTTGCATCTGAAAGTAGAAACTCGCCCGATTACAACGGTATGCGTTCTTTTCCCCTAGTCCGTTCTAGTTATTCGTTTCGAGCATCAGAACTGCGAAAATGTTGAGTTTCTCAAGCGTTTCTTACCTCCAAACTGCCATATCTCGCGAACGGATTGACCAATCCGCAAAATTTCTGTTGCATCTGAAAGTAGAAACTCGCCCGATTACAACGGAATGCGTACTTTTCCCCTAGGCCGTTCTAGTTATTCGTTTCGAGCATCAGAACTGCGAAAATGTTGAGTTTCTCAAGCGTTTCTTACCTACAAACTGCCATATCTCGCGAACGGATTGACCAATCCGCAAAATTTCTGTTGCATCTGAAAGTAGAAACTCGCCCGATTACAACGGCATGCGTACTTTTCCCCTAGGCCGTTCTAGTTATGCTTGTCGAGCATCAGAACTGCGAAAATTTTGAGTTTCTCAAGCGTTTTTTACCTCCAAACTGCCATATCTCGCTAACGGATTGACCAATCCGCAAAATTTCTGTTGCATCTGAAAGTAGAAACTCGCCCGATTACAACGGTATGCGTACTTTTCCCCTAGGCCGTTCTAGTTATTCGTTTCGAGCATCAGAACTGCGAAAATTTTGAGTTTCTCAAGCGATTCATACCTCAAAACTGGCATATCTCGCGAGCGGATTGACCAATCCGCAAAATTTCTGTTGCATCTGAAAGTAGAAACTCGCCCGATTACAACGGTATGCGAACTTTTCCCCTAGGCCGTTCTAGTTATTCGTTTCGAGCATCAGAACTGCGAAAATTTTGAGTTTCTCAAGCGTTTCTTACCTCCAAACTGCCACATCTCGCGAACGGATTGACCAATCCGCAAAATTTCTGATGCATCTGAAAGCAGAAACTCGCCCGATTACAACGGTATGCGTACTTTTCCCCTAGGCCTTTCTAGTTATTCGTTTCGAGCATCAGAACTGCGAAAATTTTGAGTTTCTCAAGCGTTTCTTACCTCCAAACTGCCATATCTCGCGAACGGATAGACCAATCCGCAAAATTTCTGTTGCATCTGAAAGTAGAAACTCGCCCGATTACAACGGTGTTCGTACTTTTCCCCTAGGCCGTTCTGGTTATTCGTTTAGAGCATCAGAACTGTGAAAATTTTGAATTTCTCAATCGTTTCTTACCTCCAAACTGCCATATCTCGCGAACGGATTGACCAATCCGCAAAATTTCTGTTGCATCTGAAAGTAGAAACTCGCCCGATTACAACGGCATGCGTACTTTTCCCCTAGGCCGTTCTAGTTATGCTTGTCGAGCATCAGAACTGCGAAAATTTTGAGTTTCTCAAGCGTTTTTTACCTCCAAACTGCCATATCTCGCTAACGGATTGACCAATCCGCAAAATTTCTGTTGCATCTGAAAGTAGAAACTCGCCCGATTACAACTGTATGCGTACTTTTCCCCTAGGCCGTTCTAGTTATTCGTTTCGAGCATCAGAACTGCGAAAATTTTGAGTTTCTCAAGCGTTTCTTACCTCCAAACTGCCATATCTGCCGAACGGATTGACCAATCCGCAAAATTTCTGATGCATCTGAAAGCAGAAACGCGCCCGATTACAACGGTATGCGTACTTTTCCCCTAGGCCGTTCTAGTTATTCGTTTCGAGCATCAGAACTGCGAAAATTTTGAGTTTCTCTAGCGTTTCTTACCTCCAAACTGCCATATCTCGCGAACGGATTGACTAATCCGCAAAATTTCTGTTGCATCTGAAAGTAGAAACTCGCCCGATTACAACGGTATGCGTACTTTTCCCCTAGGCCGTTCTAGTTATTCGTTTCGAGCATCAGAACTGCGAAAATTTTGAGTTTCTCAAGCGTTTCTTACCTCCAAACTGCCATATCTCGCGAACGGATTGACCAATCCGCAAAATTTCTGTTGCATCTGAAAGTAAGAAAACTCGCCCGATTACAACGGAATGCGTACTTTTCCCTAGGCCGTTCTAGTTTATGCTTGTCGCAGCATCAGAACCTGCGAAAATTTTGACTTTCTCAAGCGATTCATACCTCCAAAACTGGCATATCTCGCGAGCGGATTGACCAATCCCGCAAAATTTCTGTTGCATCTGAAAGTAGAAACTCGCCCGAATACAACGGTATGCGAACTTTTCCCCTAGGCCGTTCTAGTTATTCGTTTCGAGCAACAGAACTGCGAAAATTTTGAGTTTCTCAAGCGTTTTCTTACCTCCAAACTGCCACATCTCGCGAACGGATTGACCAATCCGCAAAATTTCTGATGCATCTGAAAGCAGAAACTCGCCCGATTACAACGGTATGCGTACTTTTCCCCTAGTCCGTTCTAGTTATTTGTTTCGAGCATCAGAAATGCGAAAATTTTGAGTTTCTCAAGCGTTTTTTTTAACTCCCAAACTGCCATATCTCGCTAACGGATTGACCAATCCGCAAAATTTCTGTTGCCATCTGAAAGTAGAAACTCGCCCGATTACAACTGTATGCGTACTTTTCCCCTAGGCCGTTCAGTTATTCCGTTTCGAGACATCAGAACTGCGAAAATTTTGAGTTTCTCAAGCGTTTCTTACCTCCAAACTGCCATATCTGCCGAACGGATTGACCAATCCGCAAAATTTCTGATGCATCTGAAAGGCAGAAAACTCGCCCGATTACAACGGTATGCGTACTTTTCCCTAGGCCGTTCTAGTTATGCTTGTCGAGCATCAGAACTGCGAAAATTTTGAGTTTCTCAAGCGTTTTCTTACCTCCAAACTGCCATATCTCGCTAACGGATTGACAATCCGCAAAATTTCTGATTGCATCTGAAAGTGGAAACTCGCCCGATTACAACTGTATGCGTACTTTTCCCCTAGGCCGTTCTAGTTATTTCGTATCGAGCAACAGAACTGCGAAAATTTTGAGTTTCTCAAGCGTTGCTTACCTCCTCAAACTGCCATATCTCGCGAACGGATTGACCAATCCGCAAAATTTCTGTTACATCTGAAAGTAGAAACTCGCCCGATTTCAACGGTATACGTACTTTTCCCCTAGGCCGTTCTTGTTATTCGTTTCGAGCATCAGAACTGCGAAAATGTTGAGTTTCTCAAGCGTTTCTTACCTCCAAACTGCCATATCTCGCGAACGGATTGACCAATCCGCAAAATTTCTGTTGCATCTGAAAGTAGAAACTCGCCCGATTACAACGGTATGCGTACTTTTCCCCTAGGCCTTTATAGTTATTCATTTCGAGCATCAGAACTGCGAAAATTTTGAGTTTCTCAAGCGTTTCTTACCTCCAAACTAGCATATCTCGCGAACGGATTGACCAATCCGCAAAATTTCTGTTGCATCTGAACGTAGAAACTCGCCCGATTACAACGGTATGCGTACTTTTCCCCTAGTCCGTTCTAGTTATTTGTTTCGAGCATCAGAACTGCGAAAATTTTGAGTTTCTCTAGCGTTTCTTACCTCCAAACTGCCATATCTCGCGAACGGATTGACTAATCCGCAAAATTTCTGTTGCATCTGAAAGTAGAAACTCGCCCGATTACAACGGTATGCGTACTTTTCCCCTAGGCCGTTCTAGTTATTCGTTTCGAGCATCAGAATTGCGAAAATTTTGAGTTTCTCAAGCGTTTCTTACCTCCAAACTGCCATATCTCGCGAACGGATTGACCAATCCGCAAAATTTCTGTTGCATCTGAAAGTAGAAACTCGCCCGATTACAACGGAATGCGTACTTTTCCCCTAGGCCGTTCTAGTTATGCTTGTCGAGCATCAGAACTGCGAAAATTTTGAGTTTCTCAAGCGTTTTTTACCTCCAAACTGCCATATCTCGCTAACGGATTGACCAATCCGCAAAATTTCTGTTGCATCTGAAAGTAGAAACTCGCCCGATTACAACGGTATGCGTACTTTTCCCCTAGGCCGTTCTAGTTATTCGTTTCGAGCATCAGAACTGCGAAAATTTTGAGTTTCTCAAGCGATTCATACCTCCAAACTGGCATATCTCGCGAGCGGATTGACCAATCCGCAAAATTTCTGTTGCATCTGAAAGTAGAAACTCGCCCGATTACAACGGTATGCGAACTTTTCCCCTAGGCCGTTCTAGTTATTCCTTTCGAGCATCAGAACTGCGAAAATTTTGAGTTTCTCAAGCGTTTCTTACCTCCAAACTGCCACATCTCGCGAACGGATTGACCAATCCGCAAAATTTCTGATGCATCTGAAAGCAGAAACTCGCCCGATTACAACGGTATGCGTACTTTTCCCCTAGGCCTTTCTAGTTATTCGTTTCGAGCATCAGAACTGCGAAAATTTTGAGTTTCTCAAGCGTTTCTTACCTCCAAACTGCCATATCTCGCGAACGGATAGACCAATCCGCAAAATTTCTGTTGCATCTGAAAGTAGAAACTCGCCCGATTACAACGGTGTTCGTACTTTTCCCCTAGGCCGTTCTGGTTATTCGTTTAGAGCATCAGAACTGTGAAAATTTTGAATTTCTCAATCGTTTCTTACCTCCAAACTGCCATATCTCGCGAACGGATTGACCAATCCGCAAAATTTCTGTTGCATCTGAAAGTAGAAACTCGCCCGATTACAACGGCATGCGTACTTTTCCCCTAGGCCGTTCTAGTTATGCTTGTCGAGCATCAGAACTGCGAAAATTTTGAGTTTCTCAAGCGTTTTTTACCTCCAAACTGCCATATCTCGCTAACGGATTGACCAATCCGCAAAATTTCTGTTGCATCTGAAAGTAGAAACTCGCCCGATTACAACTGTATGCGTACTTTTCCCCTAGGCCGTTCTAGTTATTCGTTTCGAGCATCAGAACTGCGAAAATTTTGAGTTTCTCAAGCGTTTCTTACCTCCAAACTGCCATATCTGCCGAACGGATTGACCAATCCGCAAAATTTCTGATGCATCTGAAAGCAGAAACTCGCCCGATTACAACGGTATGCGTACTTTTCCCCTAGGCCGTTCTAGTTATGCTTGTCGAGCATCAGAACTGCGAAAATTTTGAGTTTCTCAAGCGTTTCTTACCTCCAAACTGCCATATCTCGCTAACGGATTGACCAATCCGCAAAATTTCTGTTGCATCTGAAAGTGGAAACTCGCCCGATTACAACTGTATGCGTACTTTTCCCCTAGGCCGTTCTAGTTATTCGTTTCGAGCATCAGAACTGCGAAAATGTTGAGTTTCTCAAGCGTTTCTTACCTACAAACTGCCATATCTCGCGAACGGATTGACCAATCCGCAAAATTTCTGTTGCATCTGAAAGTAGAAACTCGCCCGATTACAACGGCATGCGTACTTTTCCCCTAGGCCGTTCTAGTTATGCTTGTCGAGCATCAGAACTGCGAAAATTTTGAGTTTCTCAAGCGTTTTTTACCTCCAAACTGCCATATCTCGCTAACGGATTGACCAATCCGCAAAATTTCGGTTGCATCTGAAAGTAGAAACTCGCCCGATTACAACGGTATGCGTACTTTTCCCCTAGGCCGTTCTAGTTATTCGTTTCGAGCATCAGAACTGCGAAAATTTTGAGTTTCTCAAGCGATTCATACCTCCAAACTGGCATATCTCGCGAGCGGATTGACCAATCCGCAAAATTTCTGTTGCATCTGAAAGTAGAAACTCGCCCGATTACAACGGTATGCGAACTTTTCCCCTAGGCCGTTCTAGTTATTCGTTTCGAGCATCAGAACTGCGAAAATTTTGAGTTTCTCAAGCGTTTCTTACCTCCAAACTGCCACATCTCGCGAACGGATTGACCAATCCGCAAAATTTCTGATGCATCTGAAAGCAGAAACTCGCCCGATTACAACGGCATGCGTACTTTTCCCCTAGGCCTTTCTAGTTATTCGTTTCGAGCATCAGAACTGCGAAAATTTTGAGTTTCTTAAGCGTTTCTTTCTTCCAAATTGCCACATCTCGCGAACGGATTGACCAATCCGCAAAATTTCTGATGCATCTGAAAGCAGAAACTCGCCCGATTACAACAGTATGAGTACTTTTCCCCTAGACCGCCCTAGTTATTCGTTTCGAGCATCAGAACTGCGAAAATTTTGAGTTTCTCAAGCGTTTCTTACTTCCAAACTGCCATATCTCGCGAACGGATTGACCAATCCGCAAAATTTCTGATGCATCTGAAAGCAGAAACTCGCCCGATTACAACGGTATGCGTACTGTTCCCCTAGGCCTTTCTAGTTATTCGTTTCGAGCACCAGAACTGCGAAAATTTTGAGTTTCTCCAGCGTTTCTCACCTCCAAACTGTCATACCTCGCGAACGGATTGACCAATCCGCAAAATTTCTGTTGCATCTGAAAGTAGAAACTCGCCCGATTACAACGGTATACGTACTTTTCCCCTAGGCCGTTCTAGTTATTCGTTTCGAGCATCAGAACTGCGAAAATTTTGAGTTTCTCAAGCGTTTCTTACCTACAAACTGCCACATCTCGCGAACGGATTGACCAATCCGCAAAATTTCTGATGCATCTGAAAGCAGAAACTCGCCCGATTACAACGGTATGCGTACTTTTCCCTTAGGCCGCCCTAGTAATTCGTTTCGAGCATCAGAACTGCGAAAATTTTGAGTTTCTCAGGCGTTTCTTACTTCCAAACTGCCATATCTCGCGAACGGATTGACCAATCCGCAAAATTTCTGTTGCATCTGAAAGTGGGAACTCGCCCGATTAAAACTGTATGCGTACTTTTCCCCTAGGCCGTTCTAGTTATTCGTTTCGAGCAACAGAACTGCGAAAATTTTGAGTTTCTCAAGCGTTGCTTACTTCCAAACTGCCATATCTCGCGAACGGATTGACCAATCCGCAAAAGTTCTGTTGCATCTGAAAGTAGAAACTCGCCCGATTACAACGGTATACGTACTTTTCCCCTAGGCCGTTCTAGTTATTCGTTTCGAGCATCAGAACTGCGAAAATTTTGAGTTTCTCAAGCGTTTCTTACTTCCAAACTGCCATATCTCGCGGACGGATTGACCAATCCGCAAAATTTCTGTTGCACCTGAAAGTAGAAACTCGCCCGATTACAACGGTATGCGTACTTTTCCCCTAGGCCTTTCTAGTTATTCGTTTCGAGCATCAGAACTGCGAAAATTTTGAGTTTCTCAAGCGTTTCTTACCTCCAAACTGCCATATCTGCCGAACGGATTGACCAATCCGCAAAATTTCTGATGCATCTAAAAGCAGAAACTCGCCCGATTACAACGGAATGCGTACTTTTCCCCTAGGCCATTCTAGTTATTCGTTTCGAGCACCAGAACTGCGAAAATTTTGAGTTTCTCAAGCGTTTCTTACCTCCAAACTGTCATATCTCGCGAACGGATTGACCAATCCGCAAAATTTCTGTTGCATCTGAAAGTAGAAACTCGCCCGATTACAACGGTATGCGTACTTTTCCCCTAGGCCTTTCTAGTTATTCGTTTCGAGCATCAGAACTGCGAAAATTTTGAGTTTCTCAAGCGTTGCTTACCTCCAAACTGCCATATCTCGCGAACGGATTGACCAATCCGCAAAATTTCTGTTGCATCTGAAAGTAGAAACTCGCCCGATTACAACGGTATGCGAACTTTTCCCCTAGGCCGTTCTAGTTATTCGTTTCGAGCATCAGAACTGCGAAAATTTTGAGTTTCTCAAGCGTTTCTTACCTCCAAACTGCCATATCTCGCGAACGGACAGACCAATCCGCAAAATTTCTGTTGCATCTGAAAGTAGAAACTCGCCCGATTACAACGGCATGCGTACTTTTCCCCTAGGCCGTTCTAGTTATGCTTGTCGAGCATCAGAACTGCGAAAATTTTGAGTTTCTCAAGCGTTTTTTACCTCCAAACTGCCATATCTCGCTAACGGATTGACCAATCCGCAAAATTTCTGTTGCATCTGAAAGTAGAAACTCGCCCGATTACAACTGTATGCGTACTTTTCCCCTAGGCCGTTCTAGTTATTCGTTTCGAGCATCAGAACTGCGAAAATTTTGAGTTTCTCAAGCGTTTCTTACCTCCAAACTGCCATATCTGCCGAACGGATTGACCAATCCGCAAAATTTCTGATGCATCTGAAAGCAGAAACTCGCCCGATTACAACGGTATGCGTACTTTTCCCCTAGGCCTTTCTAGTTATTCGTTTCGAGCATCAGAACTGCGAAAATTTTGAGTTTCTCAAGCGTTTCTTACCTCTAAACTGCCATATCTCGCGAACGGATTGACCAATCCGCAAAATTTCTGTTGCATCTGAAAGTAGAAACTCGCCCGATTACAACGGTGTTCGTACTTTTCCCCTAGACCGTTCTGGTTATTCGTTTAGAGCATCAGAACTGTGAAAATTTTGAATTCCTCAAGCGTTTCTTACCTCCAAACTGCCATATCTCGCGAACGGATTGACCAATCCGCAAAATTTCTGTTGCATCTGAAAGTAGAAACTCGCCCGATTACAACGGTATGCGTACTTTTCCCCTAGGCCTTTCTAGTTATTCGTTTCGAGCATCAGAACTGCGAAAATTTTGAGTTTCTCAAGCGTTTCTTACTTCCAAATTGCCACATCTCGCGAACGGATTGACCAATCCGCAAAATTTCTGATGCATCTGAAAGCAGAAACTCGCCCGATTACAACAGTATGAGTACTTTTCCCCTAGGCCGCCCTAGTTATTCGTTTCGAGCATCAGAACTGCGAAAATTTTGAGTTTCTCAAGCGTTTCTTACTTCCAAACTGCCATATCTCGCCAAAGGATTGACCAATCCGCAAAATTTCTGATGCATCTGAAAGCAGAAACTCGCCCGATTACAACGGTATACGTACTTTTCCCCTAGGCCGTTCTAGTTATTCGTTTCGAGCATCAGAACTGCGAAAATTTTGAGTTTCTCAAGCGTTTCTTACCTACAAACTGCCACATCTCGCGAACGGATTGACCAATCCGCAAAATTTCTGATGCATCTGAAAGCAGAAACTCGCCCGATTACAACGGTATGCGTACTTTTCCCCTAGGCCGCCCTAGTAATTCGTTTCGAGCATCAGAACTGCGAAAATTTTGAGTTTCTCAAGCGTTTCTGACTTCCAAACTGCCATATCTCGCGAACGGATTGACCAATCCGCAAAATTTCTGTTGCATCTGAAAGTAGAAACTCGCCCGATTACAACGGTGTTCGTACTTTTCCCCTAGACCGTTCTGGTTATTCGTTTAGAGCATCAGAACTGTGAAAATTTTGAATTCCTCAAGCGTTTCTTACCTCCAAACTGCCATATCTCGCGAACGGATTGACCAATCCGCAAAATTTCTGTTGCATCTGAAAGTAGAAACTCGCCCGATTACAACGGCATGCGTACTTTTCCCCTAGGCCGTTCTAGTTATGCTTGTCGAGCATCAGAACTGCGAAAATTTTGAGTTTCTCAAGCGTGTCTTACTTCCAAATTGCCACATCTCGCGAACGGATTGACCAATCCGCAAAATTTCTGATGCATCTGAAAGCAGAAACTCGCCCGATTACAACAGTATGAGTACTTTTCCCCTAGGCCGCCCTAGTTATTCGTTTCGAGCATCAGAACTGCGAAAATTTTGAGTTTCTCAAGCGTTTCTTACTTCCAAACTGCCATATCTCGCCAAAGGATTGACCAATCCGCAAAATTTCTGATGCATCTGAAAGCAGAAACTCGCCCGATTACAACGGTATACGTACTTTTCCCCTAGGCCGTTCTAGTTATTCGTTTCGAGCATCAGAACTGCGAAAATTTTGAGTTTCTCAAGCGTTTCTTACCTACAAACTGCCACATCTCGCGAACGGATTGACCAATCCGCAAAATTTCTGATGCATCTGAAAGCAGAAACTCGCCCGATTACAACGGTATGCGTACTTTTCCCCTAGGCCGCCCTAGTAATTCGTTTCGAGCATCAGAACTGCGAAAATTTTGAGTTTCTCAAGCGTTTCTGACTTCCAAACTGCCATATCTCGCGAACGGATTGACCAATCCGCAAAATTTCTGTTGCATCTGAAAGTAGAAACTCGCCCGATTACAACGGTGTTCGTACTTTTCCCCTAGACCGTTCTGGTTATTCGTTTAGAGCATCAGAACTGTGAAAATTTTGAATTCCTCAAGCGTTTCTTACCTCCAAACTGCCATATCTCGCGAACGGATTGACCAATCCGCAAAATTTCTGTTGCATCTGAAAGTAGAAACTCGCCCGATTACAACGGCATGCGTACTTTTCCCCTAGGCCGTTCTAGTTATGCTTGTCGAGCATCAGAACTGCGAAAATTTTGAGTTTCTCAAGCGTGTCTTACCTCCAAACTGCCATATCTCGCTAACGGATTGACCAATCCGCAAAATTTCTGTTGCATCTGAAAGTGGAAACTCGCCCGATTACAACTGTATGCGTACTTTTCCCCTAGGCCGTTCTAGTTATTCGTATCGAGCAACAGAACTGCGAAAATTTTGAGTTTCTCAAGCGTTGCTTACCTCCAAACTGCCATATCTCGCGAACGGATTGACCAATCCGCAAAATTTCTGTTGCATCTGAAAGTAGAAACTCGCCCGATTTCAACGGTATACGTACTTTTCCCCTAGGCCGTTCTTGTTATTCGTTTCGAGCATCAGAACTGCGAAAATGTTGAGTTTCTCAAGCGTTTCTTACCTCCAAACTGCCATATCTCGCGAACGGATTGACCAATCCGCAAAATTTCTGTTGCATCTGAAAGTAGAAACTCGCCCGATTACAACGGTATGCGTACTTTTCCCCTAGGCCTTTCTAGTTATTCGTTTCGAGCATCAGTACTGCGAAAATTTTGAGTTTCTCAAGCGTTTCTTACTTCCAAATTGCCACATCTCGCGAACGGATTGACCAATCCGCAAAATTTCTGATGCATCTGAAAGCAGAAACTCGCCCGATTACAACAGTATGAGTACTTTTCCCCTAGGCCGCCCTAGTTATTCGTTTCGAGCATCAGAACTGCGAAAATTTTGAGTTTCTCAAGCGTTTCTTACTTCCAAACTGCCATATCTCGCCAACGGATTGACCAATCCGCAAAATTTCTGATGCATCTGAAAGCAGAAACTCGCCCGATTACAACGGTATACGTACTTTTCCCCTAGGCCGTTCTAGTTATTCGTTTCGAGCATCAGAACTGCGAAATTTTGAGTTTCTCAAGCGTTTCTTACCTACAAACTGCCATATCTCGCGAACGGATTGACCAATCCGCAAAATTTCTGATGCATCTGAAAGCAGAAACTCGCCCGATTACAACGGTATACGTACTTTTCCCCTAGGCCATTCTAGTTATTCGTTTCGAGCACCAGAACTGCGAAAAATTTGAGTTTCTCAAGCGTTTCTTACTTCCAAATTGCACATCTCGCGAACGGATTGACCAATCCGCAAAATTTCTGATGCATCTGAAAGCAGAAAACTCCCCGATTACAACAGTATGCGTACTTCTCCCCTAGGCCCGCCCTAGTTATTCGTTTCGAGCACCAGAACTGCGAAAATTTTGAGTTTCTCAAGCGTTTCTTACCTCCAAACTGCCATATCTCGCGAACGGATTGACCAATCCGCAAAATTTCTGTTGCATCTGAAAGTAGAAACTCGCCCGATTACAACTGTATGCGTACTTTTCCCCTAGGCCGTTCTAGTTATTCGTATCGAGCAACAGAACTGCGAAAATTTGAGTTTCTCAAGCGTTGCTTACCTCCAAACTGCCATATCTCGCGATCGGATTGACCAATCCGCAAAATTTCTGTTGCATCTGAAAGTAGAAACTCGCCCGATTTCAACGGTATACGTAACTTTTCCCCTAGGCCGTTCTTGTTATTCGTTTCGAGCATCAGAACTGCGAAAATGTTGAGTTTCTCAAGCGTTTCTTACTTCCAAATTGCCACATCTCGCGAACGGATTGACCAATCCGCAAAATTTCTGATGCATCTGAAAGCAGAAACTCGCCCGATTACAACAGTATGAGTACTTTTCCCCTAGGCCGCCCTAGTTATTCGTTTCGAGCATCAGAACTGCGAAAATTTTGAGTTTCTCAAGCGTTTCTTACTTCCAAACTGCCATATCTCGCCAACGGATTGACCAATCCGCAAAATTTCTGATGCATCTGAAAGCAGAAACTCGCCCGATTACAACGGTATACGTACTTTTCCCCTAGGCCGTTCTAGTTATCGTTTCGAGCATCAGAACTGCGAAAATTTTGAGTTTCTCAAGCGTGTCTTACCTCCAAACTGCCATATCTCGCTAACGGATTGACCAATCCGCAAAATTTCTGTTGCATCTGAAAGTGGAAACTCGCCCGATTACAACTGTATGCGTACTTTTCCCCTAGGCCGTTCTAGTTATTCGTATCGAGCAACAGAACTGCGAAAATTTTGAGTTTCTCAAGCGTTGCTTACCTCCAAACTGCCATATCTCGCGAACGGATTGACCAATCCGCAAAATTTCTGTTGCATCTGAAAGTAGAAACTCGCCCGATTTCAACGGTATACGTACTTTTCCCCTAGGCCGTTCTTGTTATTCGTTTCGAGCATCAGAACTGCGAAAATGTTGAGTTTCTCAAGCGTTTCTTACCTCCAAACTGCCATATCTCGCGAACGGATTGACCAATCCGCAAAATTTCTGTTGCATCTGAAAGTAGAAACTCGCCCGATTTACAACGGTATGCGTACTTTTCCCCTAGGCCTTTCTAGTTATTCGTTTCGAGCATCAGTACTGCGAAAATTTTGAGTTTCTCAAGCGTTTCTTACTTCCAAATTGCCACATCTCGCGAACGGATTGACCAATCCGCAAAATTTCTGATGCATCTGAAAGCAGAAACTCGCCCGATTACAACAGTATGAGTACTTTTCCCCTAGGCCGCCCTAGTTATTCGTTTCGAGCATCAGAACTGCGAAAATTTTGAGTTTCTCAAGCGTTTCTTACTTCCAAACTGCCATATCTCGCCAACGGATTGACCAATCCGCAAAAATTTCTGATGCATCTGAAAGCAGAAACTCGCCCGATTACAACGGTATACGTACTTTTCCCCTAGGCCGTTCTAGTTATTCGTTTCGAGCATCAGAACTGCGAAAATTTTGAGTTTCTCAAGCGTTTCTTACCTACAAACTGCCATATCTCGCGAACGGATTGACCAATCCGCAAAATTTCTGATGCATCTGAAAGCAGAAACTCGCCCGATTACAACGGTATACGTACTTTTCCCCTAGGCCATTCTAGTTATTCGTTTCGAGCACCAGAACTGCGAAAATTTTGAGTTTCTCAAGCGTTTCTTACTTCCAAATTGCCACATCTCGCGAACGGATTGACCAATCCGCAAAATTTCTGATGCATCTGAAAGCAGAAACTCGCCCGATTACAACAGTATGCGTACTTCTCCCCTAGGCCGCCCTAGTTATTCGTTTCGAGCACCAGAACTGCGAAAATTTTGAGTTTCTCAAGCGTTTCTTACCTCCAAACTGCCATATCTCGCGAACGGATTGACCAATCCGCAAAATTTCTGTTGCATCTGAAAGTAGAAACTCGCCCGATTACAACTGTATGCGTACTTTTCCCCTAGGCCGTTCTAGTTATTCGTATCGAGCAACAGAACTGCGAAAATTTTGAGTTTCTCAAGCGTTGCTTACCTCCAAACTGCCATATCTCGCGATCGGATTGACCAATCCGCAAAATTTCTGTTGCATCTGAAAGTAGAAACTCGCCCGATTTCAACGGTATACGTACTTTTCCCCTAGGCCGTTCTTGTTATTCGTTTCGAGCATCAGAACTGCGAAAATGTTGAGTTTCTCAAGCGTTTCTTACTTCCAAATTGCCACATCTCGCGAACGGATTGACCAATCCGCAAAATTTCTGATGCATCTGAAAGCAGAAACTCGCCCGATTACAACAGTATGAGTACTTTTCCCCTAGGCCGCCCTAGTTATTCGTTTCGAGCATCAGAACTGCGAAAATTTTGAGTTTCTCAAGCGTTTCTTACTTCCAAACTGCCATATCTCGCCAACGGATTGACCAATCCGCAAAATTTCTGATGCATCTGAAAGCAGAAACTCGCCCGATTACAACGGTATACGTACTTTTCCCCTAGGCCGTTCTAGTTATTCGTTTCGAGCATCAGAACTGCGAAAATTTTGAGTTTCTCAAGCGTTTCTTACCTACAAACTGCCACATCTCGCGAACGGATTGACCAATCCGCAAAATTTCTGATGCATCTGAAAGCAGAAACTCGCCCGATTACAACGGTATGCGTACTTTTCCCCTAGGCCGCCCTAGTAATTCGTTTCGAGCATCAGAACTGCGAAAATTTTGAGTTTCTCAAGCGTTTCTTACTTCCAAACTGCCATATCTCGCGAACGGATTGACCAATCCGCAAAATTTCTGTTGCATCTGAAAGTGGAAACTCGCCCGATTAAAACTGTATGCGTACTTTTCCCCTAGGCCGTTCTAGTTATTCGTTTCGAGCAACAGAACTGCGAAAATTTTGAGTTTCTCAAGCGTTGCTTACCTCCAAACAGCCATATCTCGCGAACGGATTGACCAATCCGCAAAAGTTCTGTTGCATCTGAAAGTAGAAACTCGCCCGATTACAACGGTATACGTACTTTTCCCCTAGGCCGTTCTAGTTATTCGTTTCGAGCATCAGAACTGCGAAAATTTTGAGTTTCTCAAGCGTTTCTTACCTCCAAACTGCCATATCTCGCGAACGGATTGACCAATCCGCAAAATTTCTGTTGCAGCTGAAAGTAGAAGCTCGCCCGATTACAACGGTATACGTACTTTTCCCCTAGGCCTTTCTAGTTATTCGTTTCGAGCATCAGAACTGCGAAAATTTTGAGTTTCTCTAGCGTTTCTTACCTCCAAACTGCCATATCTGCCGAACGGATTGACCAATCCGCAAAATTTCTGATGCATCTGAAAGCAGAAACTCGCCCGATTACAACGGTATGCGTACTTTTCCCCTAGGCCATTCTAGTTATTCGTTTCGAGCACCAGAACTGCGAAAATTTTGAGTTTCTCAAGCGTTTCTTACTTCCAAATTGCCACATCTCGCGAACGGATTGACCAATCCGCAAAATTTCTGATGCATCTGAAAGCAGAAACTCGCCCGATTACAACAGTATGCGTACTTCTCCCCTAGGCCGCCCTAGTTATTCGTTTCGAGCACCAGAACTGCGAAAATTTTGAGTTTCTCAAGCGTTTCTTACCTCCAAACTGCCATATCTCGCGAACGGATTGACCAATCCGCAAAATTTCTGTTGCATCTGAAAGTAGAAACTCGCCCGATTACAACGGTATGCGTACTTTTCCCCTAGGCCTTTCTAGTTATTCGTTTCGAGCATCAGAACTGCGAAAATTTTGAGTTTCTCAAGCGTTTCTTACTTCCAAACTGCCACATCTCGCGAACGGATTGACCAATCCGCAAAATTTCTGATGCATCTCAAAGCAGAAACTCGCCCGATTACAACGGTATGCGTACTTTTCCCCTAGGCCTTTCTAGTTATTCGTTTCGAGCATCAGAACTGCGAAAATTTTGAGTTTCTCAAGCGTTTCTTACCTCCAAACTGCCATATCTCGCGAACGGATTGACCAATCCGCAAAATTTCTGCTGCATCTGAAAGTAGAAACTCGCCCGATTACAACTGTATGCGTACTTTTCCCCTAGTCCGTTCTAGTTATTCGTTTCGAGCATCAGAACTGCGAAAATTTTGAGTTTCTCAAGCGTTTCTTACCTCCAAACTGCCATATCTCGCGAACGGATAGACCAATCCGCAAAATTTCTGTTGCATCTGAAAGTGGAAACTCGCCCGATTACAACTGTATGCGTACTTTTCCCCTAGGCCGCCCTAGTTATTCGTTTCGAGCATCAGAACTGCGAAAATTTTGAGTTTCTCAAGCGTTTCTTACTTCCAAACTGCCACATCTCGCGAACGGATTGACCAATCCGCAAAATTTCTGATGCATCTGAAAGCAGAAACTCGCCCGATTACAACGGTATGCGTACTTTTCCCCTAGGCCTTTCTAGTTATTCGTTTCGAGCATCAGAACTGCGAAAATTTTGAGTTTCTCAAGCGTTTCTTACCTCCAAACTGCCATATCTCGCGAACGGATTGACCAATCCGCAAAATTTCTGTTGCACCTGAAAGTAGAAACTCGCCCGATTACAACGGTTTACGTACTTTTCCCCTAGGCCGTTCTAGTTATTCGTTTCGTGCATCAGAACTGCGAAAATTTTGAGTTTCTCAAGCGTTTCTTACCTCCAAACTGCCATATCTCGCGAACGGATTGACCTATCCGCAAAATTTCTGTTGCATCTGAAAGTAGAAACTCTCTCGACTACAACGGTATGCGTACATTTCCCCTAGGCCTTTCTAGTTATTCGTTTCGAGCATCAGAACTGCGAAAATTTTGAGTTTCTCAAGCGTTTCTTACCTCCAAACTGCCATATCTCGCGAAAGGTTTGACAAATCCGCAAAATTTCTGTTGCATCTGAAAGTAGAAACTCGCCCGATTACAAGGGTATGCGTCCTTTTCCCCTAGTCCGTTCTAGTTATTCGTTTCGCGCAACAGAACTGCTAAAATTTTGAGTTACTCAAGCGTTTCTTACTTCCTAACTGCCATATCTGGCGAACGGATCGACCAATCCGCAAAATTTCTTTTGCATCTGAAAGTGGAAACTCGCCCGATTACAACTGTATGCGTACTTTTCCCCTAGGCCGTTCTAGTTATGCTTGTCGAGCATCAGAACTGCGAAAATTTTGAGTTTCTCAAGCGTTTCTTACCTCCAAACTGCCATATCTCGCTAACGGATTGACCAATCCGCAAAATTTCTGTTGCATCTGAAAGTGGAAACTCGCCCGATTACAACTGTATGCGTACTTTTCCCCTAGGCCGTTCTGGTTATTCGTTTCGAGCAACAGAACTGCGAAAATTTTGAGTTTCTCAAGCGTTGCTTACCTCCAAACTGCCATATCTCGCGAACGGTTTGACCAATCCGCAAAATTTCAGTTGCATCTGAAAGGAGAAACTCGCCCGATTACAACGGTATACGTACTTTTCCCCTAGGCCGTTCTAGTTATTCGTTTCGAGCATCAGAACTGCGAAAATTTTGAGATTCTCAAGCGTTTCTTACCTCCAAACTGCCATATCTCGCGAACGGATTGACCAATCCGCAAAATTTCTGTTGCATCTGAAAGTAGAAACTCGCCCGATTACAACGGTATGCGTACTTTTCCCCTAGGCCTTTCTAGTTATTCGTTTCGAGCATCAGAACTGCGAAAATTTTGAGTTTCTCAAGCGTTTCTTACTTCCAAACTGCCACATCTCGCGAACGGATTGACCAATCCGCAAAATTTCTGATGCATCTCAAAGCAGAAACTCGCCCGATTACAACGGTATGCGTACTTTTCCCCTAGGCCTTTCTAGTTATTCGTTTCGAGCATCAGAACTGCGAAAATTTTGAGTTTCTCAAGCGTTTCTTACCTCCAAACTGCCATATCTCGCGAACGGATTGACCAATCCGCAAAATTTCTGCTGCATCTGAAAGTAGAAACTCGCCCGATTACAACTGTATGCGTACTTTTCCCCTAGTCCGTTCTAGTTATTCGTTTCGAGCATCAGAACTGCGAAAATTTTGAGTTTCTCAAGCGTTTCTTACCTCCAAACTGCCATATCTCGCGAACGGATAGACCAATCCGCAAAATTTCTGTTGCATCTGAAAGTGGAAACTCGCCCGATTACAACTGTATGCGTACTTTTCCCCTAGGCCGCCCTAGTTATTCGTTTCGAGCATCAGAACTGCGAAAATTTTGAGTTTCTCAAGCGTTTCTTACTTCCAAACTGCCACATCTCGCGAACGGATTGACCAATCCGCAAAATTTCTGATGCATCTGAAAGCAGAAACTCGCCCGATTACAACGGTTTACGTACTTTTCCCCTAGGCCGTTCTAGTTATTCGTTTCGTGCATCAGAACTGCGAAAATTTTGAGTTTCTCAAGCGTTTCTTACTTCCAAACTGCCATATCTCGCGAACGGATTGACCAATCCGCAAAATTTCTGTTGCATCTGAAAGTGGAAACTCGCCCGATTAAAACTGTATGCGTACTTTTCCGCTAGGCCGTTCTAGTTATTCGTTTCGAGCAACAGAACTGCGAAAATTTTGAGTTTCTCAAGCGTTGCTTACCTCCAAACTGCCATATCTCGCGAACGGATTGACCAATCCGCAAAATTTCTGTTGCATCTGAAAGTAGAAACTCGCCCGATTACAACGGTATGCGTACTTTTCCCCTAGGCCTTTCTAGTTATTCGTTTCGAGCATCAGAACTGCGAAAATTTTGAGTTTCTCAAGCGTTTCTTACTTCCAAACTGCCACATCTCGCGAACGGATTGACCAATCCGCAAAATTTCTGATGCATCTCAAAGCAGAAACTCGCCCGATTACAACGGTATGCGTACTTTTCCCCTAGGCCTTTCTAGTTATTCGTTTCGAGCATCAGAACTGCGAAAATTTTGAGTTTCTCAAGCGTTTCTTACCTCCAAACTGCCATATCTCGCGAACGGATTGACCAATCCGCAAAATTTCTGCTGCATCTGAAAGTAGAAACTCGCCCGATTACAACTGTATGCGTACTTTTCCCCTAGTCCGTTCTAGTTATTCGTTTCGAGCATCAGAACTGCGAAAATTTTGAGTTTCTCAAGCGTTTCTTACCTCCAAACTGCCATATCTCGCGAACGGATAGACCAATCCGCAAAATTTCTGTTGCATCTGAAAGTGGAAACTCGCCCGATTACAACTGTATGCGTACTTTTCCCCTAGGCCGCCCTAGTTATTCGTTTCGAGCATCAGAACTGCGAAAATTTTGAGTTTCTCAAGCGTTTCTTACTTCCAAACTGCCACATCTCGCGAACGGATTGACCAATCCGCAAAATTTCTGATGCATCTGAAAGCAGAAACTCGCCCGATTACAACAGTATGCGTACTCCTCCCCTAGGCCGCCCTAGTTATTCGTTTCGAGCACCAGAACTGCGAAAATTTTGAGTTTCTCAAGCGTTTCTTACCTCCAAACTGCCATATCTCGCGAACGGATTGACCAATCCGCAAAATTTCTGTTGCATCTGAAAGTAGAAACTCGCCCGATTACAACGGTATGCGTACTTTTCCCCTAGGCCTTTCTAGTTATTCGTTTCGAGCATCAGAACTGCGAAAATTTTGAGTTTCTCAAGCGTTTCTTACTTCCAAACTGCCACATCTCGCGAACGGATTGACCAATCCGCAAAATTTCTGATGCATCTCAAAGCAGAAACTCGCCCGATTACAACGGTATGCGTACTTTTCCCCTAGGCCTTTCTAGTTATTCGTTTCGAGCATCAGAACTGCGAAAATTTTGAGTTTCTCAAGCGTTGCTTACCTCCAAACTGCCATATCTCGCGAACGGATTGACCAATCCGCAAAATTTCTGATGCATCTCAAAGCAGAAACTCGCCCGATTACAACGGTATGCGTACTTTTCCCCTAGGCCTTTCTAGTTATTCGTTTCGAGCATCAGAACTGCGAAAATTTTGAGTTTCTCAAGCGTTTCTTACCTCCAAACTGCCATATCTCGCGAACGGATTGACCAATCCGCAAAATTTCTGCTGCATCTGAAAGTAGAAACTCGCCCGATTACAACTGTATGCGTACTTTTCCCCTAGTCCGTTCTAGTTATTCGTTTCGAGCATCAGAACTGCGAAAATTTTGAGTTTCTCAAGCGTTTCTTACCTCCAAACTGCCATATCTCGCGAACGGATAGACCAATCCGCAAAATTTCTGTTGCATCTGAAAGTGGAAACTCGCCCGATTACAACTGTATGCGTACTTTTCCCCTAGGCCGCCCTAGTTATTCGTTTCGAGCATCAGAACTGCGAAAATTTTGAGTTTCTCAAGCGTTTCTTACTTCCAAACTGCCACATCTCGCGAACGGATTGACCAATCCGCAAAATTTCTGATGCATCTGAAAGCAGAAACTCGCCCGATTACAACGGTATGCGTACTTTTCCCCTAGGCCTTTCTAGTTATTCGTTTCGAGCATCAGAACTGCGAAAATTTTGAGTTTCTCAAGCGTTTCTTACCTCCAAACTGCCATATCTCGCGAACGGATTGACCAATCCGCAAAATTTCTGTTGCACCTGAAAGTAGAAACTCGCCCGATTACAACGGTTTACGTACTTTTCCCCTAGGCCGTTCTAGTTATTCGTTTCGTGCATCAGAACTGCGAAAATTTTGAGTTTCTCAAGCGTTTCTTACCTCCAAACTGCCATATCTCGCGAACGGATTGACCAATCCGCAAAATTTCTGTTGCATCTGAAAGTAGAAACTCTCTCGACTACAACGGTATGCGTACATTTCCCCTAGGCCTTTCTAGTTATTCGTTTCGAGCATCAGAACTGCGAAAATTTTGAGTTTCTCAAGCGTTTCTTACCTCCAAACTGCCATATCTCGCGAAAGGTTTGACAAATCCGCAAAATTTCTGTTGCATCTGAAAGTAGAAACTCGCCCGATTACAAGGGTATGCGTCCTTTTCCCCTAGTCCGTTCTAGTTATTCGTTTCGCGCAACAGAACTGCTAAAATTTTGAGTTACTCAAGCGTTTCTTACTTCCTAACTGCCATATCTGGCGAACGGATCGACCAATCCGCAAAATTTCTTTTGCATCTGAAAGTGGAAACTCGCCCGATTACAACTGTATGCGTACTTTTCCCCTAGGCCGTTCTAGTTATGCTTGTCGAGCATCAGAACTGCGAAAATTTTGAGTTTCTCAAGCGTTTCTTACCTCCAAACTGCCATATCTCGCTAACGGATTGACCAATCCGCAAAATTTCTGTTGCATCTGAAAGTGGAAACTCGCCCGATTACAACTGTATGCGTACTTTTCCCCTAGGCCGTTCTGGTTATTCGTTTCGAGCAACAGAACTGCGAAAATTTTGAGTTTCTCAAGCGTTGCTTACCTCCAAACTGCCATATCTCGCGAACGGTTTGACCAATCCGCAAAATTTCAGTTGCATCTGAAAGGAGAAACTCGCCCGATTACAACGGTATACGTACTTTTCCCCTAGGCCGTTCTAGTTATTCGTTTCGAGCATCAGAACTGCGAAAATTTTGAGATTCTCAAGCGTTTCTTACCTCCAAACTGCCATATCTCGCGAACGGATTGACCAATCCGCAAAATTTCTGTTGCATCTGAAAGTAGAAACTCGCCCGATTACAACGGTATGCGTACTTTTCCCCTAGGCCTTTCTAGTTATTCGTTTCGAGCATCAGAACTGCGAAAATTTTGAGTTTCTCAAGCGTTTCTTACTTCCAAACTGCCACATCTCGCGAACGGATTGACCAATCCGCAAAATTTCTGATGCATCTCAAAGCAGAAACTCGCCCGATTACAACGGTATGCGTACTTTTCCCCTAGGCCTTTCTAGTTATTCGTTTCGAGCATCAGAACTGCGAAAATTTTGAGTTTCTCAAGCGTTTCTTACCTCCAAACTGCCATATCTCGCGAACGGATTGACCAATCCGCAAAATTTCTGCTGCATCTGAAAGTAGAAACTCGCCCGATTACAACTGTATGCGTACTTTTCCCCTAGTCCGTTCTAGTTATTCGTTTCGAGCATCAGAACTGCGAAAATTTTGAGTTTCTCAAGCGTTTCTTACCTCCAAACTGCCATATCTCGCGAACGGATAGACCAATCCGCAAAATTTCTGATGCATCTGAAAGCAGAAACTCGCCCGATTACAACGGTATGCGTACTTTTCCCCTAGCCCTTTCTAGTTATTCGTTTCGAGCATCAGAACTGCGAAAATTTTGAGTTTCTCAAGCGTTTCTTACCTCCAAACTGCCATATCTCGCGAACGGATTGACCAATCCGCAAAATTTCTGTTGCACCTGAAAGTAGAAACTCGCCCGATTACAACGGTTTACGTACTTTTCCCCTAGGCCGTTCTAGTTATTCGTTTCGTGCATCAGAACTGCGAAAATTTTGAGTTTCTCAAGCGTTTCTTACCTCCAAACTGCCATATCTCGCGAACGGATTGACCAATCCGCAAAATTTCTGTTGCATCTGAAAGTAGAAACTCTCTCGACTACAACGGTATGCGTACATTTCCCCTAGGCCTTTCTAGTTATTCGTTTCGAGCATCAGAACTGCGAAAATTTTGAGTTTCTCAAGCGTTTCTTACCTCCAAACTGCCATATCTCGCGAAAGGTTTGACAAATCCGCAAAATTTCTGTTGCATCTGAAAGTAGAAACTCGCCCGATTACAAGGGTATGCGTCCTTTTCCCCTAGTCCGTTCTAGTTATTCGTTTCGCGCAACAGAACTGCTAAAATTTTGAGTTACTCAAGCGTTTCTTACTTCCTAACTGCCATATCTGGCGAACGGATCGACCAATCCGCAAAATTTCTTTTGCATCTGAAAGTGGAAACTCGCCCGATTACAACTGTATGCGTACTTTTCCCCTAGGCCGTTCTAGTTATGCTTGTCGAGCATCAGAACTGCGAAAATTTTGAGTTTCTCAAGCGTTTCTTACCTCCAAACTGCCATATCTCGCTAACGGATTGACCAATCCGCAAAATTTCAGTTGCATCTGAAAGTAGAAACTCGCCCGATTACAACGGTATACGTACTTTTCCCCTAGGCCGTTCTAGTTATTCGTTTCGAGCATCAGAACTGCGAAAATTTTGAGATTCTCAAGCGTTTCTTACCTCCAAACTGCCATATCTCGCGAACGGATTGACCAATCCGCAAAATTTCTGTTGCATCTGAAAGTAGAAACTCGCCCGATTACAACGGTATGCGTACTTTTCCCCAAGGCCTTTCTAGTTATTCGTTTCGAGCATCAGAACTGCGAAAATTTTGAGTTTCTCAAGCGTTTCTTACTTCCAAACTGCCACATCTCGCGAACGGATTGACCAATCCGCAAAATTTCTGATGCATCTCAAAGCAGAAACTCGCCCGATTACAACGGTATGCGTACTTTTCCCCTAGGCCTTTCTAGTTATTCGTTTCGAGCATCAGAACTGCGAAAATTTTGAGTTTCTCAAGCGTTTCTTACCTCCAAACTGCCATATCTCGCGAACGGATTGACCAATCCGCAAAATTTCTGCTGCATCTAAAAGTAGAAACTCGCCCGATTACAACTGTATGCGTACTTTTCCCCTAGTCCGTTCTAGTTATTCGTTTCGAGCATCAGAACTGCGAAAATTTTGAGTTTCTCAAGCGTTTCTTACCTCCAAACTGCCATATCTCGCGAACGGATAGACCAATCCGCAAAATTTCTGTTGCATCTGAAAGTGGAAACTCGCCCGATTACAACTGTATGCGTACTTTTCCCCTAGGCCGCCCTAGTTATTCGTTTCGAGCATCAGAACTGCGAAAATTTTGAGATTCTCAAGCGTTTCTTACCTCCAAACTGCCATATCTCGCGAACGGATTGACCAATCCGCAAAATTTCTGTTGCATCTGAAAGTAGAAACTCGCCCGATTACAACGGTATGCGTACTTTTCCCCTAGGCCTTTCTAGTTATTCGTTTCGAGCATCAGAACTGCGAAAATTTTGAGTTTCTCAAGCGTTTCTTACTTCCAAACTGCCACATCTCGCGAACGGATTGACCAATCCGCAAAATTTCTGATGCATCTCAAAGCAGAAACTCGCCCGATTACAACGGTATGCGTACTTTTCCCCTAGGCCTTTCTAGTTATTCGTTTCGAGCATCAGAACTGCGAAAATTTTGAGTTTCTCAAGCGTTTCTTACCTCCAAACTGCCATATCTCGCGAACGGATTGACCAATCCGCAAAATTTCTGCTGCATCTGAAAGTAGAAACTCGCCCGATTACAACTGTATGCGTACTTTTCCCCTAGTCCGTTCTAGTTATTCGTTTCGAGCATCAGAACTGCGAAAATTTTGAGTTTCTCAAGCGTTTCTTACCTCCAAACTGCCATATCTCGCGAACGGATAGACCAATCCGCAAAATTTCTGTTGCATCTGAAAATGGAAACTCGCCCGATTACAACTGTATGCGTACTTTTCCCCTAGGCCGCCCTAGTTATTCGTTTCGAGCATCAGAACTGCGAAAATTTTGAGTTTCTCAAGCGTTTCTTACTTCCAAACTGCCACATCTCGCGAACGGATTGACCAATCCGCAAAATTTCTGATGCATCTGAAAGCAGAAACTCGCCCGATTACAACGGTATGCGTACTTTTCCCCTAGGCCTTTCTAGTTATTCGTTTCGAGCATCAGAACTGCGAAAATTTTGAGTTTCTCAAGCGTTTCTTACCTCCAAACTGCCATATCTCGCGAACGGATTGACCAATCCGCAAAATTTCTGTTGCACCTGAAAGTAGAAACTCGCCCGATTACAACGGTTTACGTACTTTTCCCCTAGGCCGTTCTAGTTATTCGTTTCGTGCATCAGAACTGCGAAAATTTTGAGTTTCTCAAGCGTTTCTTACCTCCAAACTGCCATATCTCGCGAACGGATTGACCAATCCGCAAAATTTCTGTTGCATCTGAAAGTAGAAACTCTCTCGACTACAACGGTATGCGTACATTTCCCCTAGGCCTTTCTAGTTATTCGTTTCGAGCATCAGAACTGCGAAAATTTTGAGTTTCTCAAGCGTTTCTTACCTCCAAACTGCCATATCTCGCGAACGGATTGACCAATCCGCAAAATTTCTGTTGCATCTGAAAGTAGAAACTCTCTCGACTACAACGGTATGCGTACATTTCCCCTAGGCCTTTCTAGTTATTCGTTTCGAGCATCAGAACTGCGAAAATTTTGAGTTTCTCAAGCGTTTCTTACCTCCAAACTGCCATATCTCGCGAAAGGTTTGACAAATCCGCAAAATTTCTGTTGCATCTGAAAGTAGAAACTCGCCCGATTACAAGGGTATGCGTCCTTTTCCCCTAGTCCGTTCTAGTTATTCGTTTCGCGCAACAGAACTGCTAAAATTTTGAGTTACTCAAGCGTTTCTTACTTCCTAACTGCCATATCTGGCGAACGGATCGACCAATCCGCAAAATTTCTTTTGCATCTGAAAGTGGAAACTCGCCCGATTACAACTGTATGCGTACTTTTCCCCTAGGCCGTTCTAGTTATGCTTGTCGAGCATCAGAACTGCGAAAATTTTGAGTTTCTCAAGCGTTTCTTACCTCCAAACTGCCATATCTCGCTAACGGATTGACCAATCCGCAAAATTTCTGTTGCATCTGAAAGTGGAAACTCGCCCGATTACAACTGTATGCGTACTTTTCCCCTAGGCCGTTCTGGTTATTCGTTTCGAGCAACAGAACTGCGAAAATTTTGAGTTTCTCAAGCGTTGCTTACCTCCAAACTGCCATATCTCGCGAACGGTTTGACCAATCCGCAAAATTTCAGTTGCATCTGAAAGTAGAAACTCGCCCGATTACAACGGTATACGTACTT
Source organism: Ptiloglossa arizonensis (assembly GCF_051014685.1). Classification (NCBI taxonomy): domain Eukaryota; kingdom Metazoa; phylum Arthropoda; class Insecta; order Hymenoptera; family Colletidae; genus Ptiloglossa; species Ptiloglossa arizonensis. The sequence goes on from NW_027479407.1 coordinate 94,936, forward strand.
TTCCCCTAGGCCGTTCTAGTTATTCGTTTCGAGCATCAGAACTGCGAAAATTTTGAGATTCTCAAGCGTTTCTTACCTCCAAACTGCCATATCTCGCGAACGGATTGACCAATCCGCAAAATTTCTGTTGCATCTGAAAGTAGAAACTCGCCCGATTACAACGGCATGCGTACTTTTCCCCTAGGCCTTTCTAGTTATTCGTTTCGAGCATCAGAACTGCGAAAATTTTGAGTTTCTCAAGCGTTTCTTACTTCCAAACTGCCACATCTCGCGAACGGATTGACCAATCCGCAAAATTTCTGATGCATCTCAAAGCAGAAACTCGCCCGATTACAACGGTATGCGTACTTTTCCCCTAGGCCTTTCTAGTTATTCGTTTCGAGCATCAGAACTGCGGAAATTTTGAGTTTCTCAAGCGTTTCTTACCTCCAAACTGCCATATCTCGCGAACGGATTGACCAATCCGCAAAATTTCTGCTGCATCTGAAAGTAGAAACTCGCCCGATTACAACTGTATGCGTACTTTTCCCCTAGTCCGTTCTAGTTATTCGTTTCGAGCATCAGAACTGCGAAAATTTTGAGTTTCTCAAGCGTTTCTTACCTCCAAACTGCCATATCTCGCGAACGGATAGACCAATCCGCAAAATTTCTGTTGCATCTGAAAGTGGAAACTCGCCCGATTACAACTGTATGCGTACTTTTCCCCTAGGCCGCCCTAGTTATTCGTTTCGAGCATCAGAACTGCGAAAATTTTGAGTTTCTCAAGCGTTTCTTACTTCCAAACTGCCACATCTCGCGAACGGATTGACCAATCCGCAAAATTTCTGATGCATCTGAAAGCAGAAACTCGCCCGATTACAACGGTATGCGTACTTTTCCCCTAGGCCTTTCTAGTTATTCGTTTCGAGCATCAGAACTGCGAAAATTTTGAGTTTCTCAAGCGTTTCTTACCTCCAAACTGCCATATCTCGCGAACGGATTGACCAATCCGCAAAATTTCTGTTGCACCTGAAAGTAGAAACTCGCCCGATTACAACGGTTTACGTACTTTTCCCCTAGGCCGTTCTAGTTATTCGTTTCGTGCATCAGAACTGCGAAAATTTTGAGTTTCTCAAGCGTTTCTTACCTCCAAACTGCCATATCTCGCGAACGGATTGACCAATCCGCAAAATTTCTGTTGCATCTGAAAGTAGAAACTCTCTCGACTACAACGGTATGCGTACATTTCCCCTAGGCCTTTCTAGTTATTCGTTTCGAGCATCAGAACTGCGAAAATTTTGAGTTTCTCAAGCGTTTCTTACCTCCAAACTGCCATATCTCGCGAAAGGTTTGACAAATCCGCAAAATTTCTGTTGCATCTGAAAGTAGAAACTCGCCCGATTACAAGGGTATGCGTCCTTTTCCCCTAGTCCGTTCTAGTTATTCGTTTCGCGCAACAGAACTGCTAAAATTTTGAGTTACTCAAGCGTTTCTTACTTCCTAACTGCCATATCTGGCGAACGGATCGACCAATCCGCAAAATTTCTTTTGCATCTGAAAGTGGAAACTCGCCCGATTACAACTGTATGCGTACTTTTCCCCTAGGCCGTTCTAGTTATGCTTGTCGAGCATCAGAACTGCGAAAATTTTTGAGTTTCTCAAGCGTTTCTTACCTCCAAACTGCCATATCTCGCTAACGGATTGACCAATCCGCAAAATTTCTGTTGCATCTGAAAGTGGAAACTCGCCCGATTACAACTGTATGCGTACTTTTCCCCTAGGCCGTTCTGGTTATTCGTTTCGAGCAACAGAACTGCGAAAATTTTGAGTTTCTCAAGCGTTGCTTACCTCCAAACTGCCATATCTCGCGAACGGTTTGACCAATCCGCAAAATTTCAGTTGCATCTGAAAGTAGAAACTCGCCCGATTACAACGGTATACGTACTTTTCCCCTAGGCCGTTCTAGTTATTCGTTTCGAGCATCAGAACTGCGAAAATTTTGAGATTCTCAAGCGTTTCTTACCTCCAAACTGCCATATCTCGCGAACGGATTGACCAATCCGCAAAATTTCTGTTGCATCTGAAAGTAGAAACTCGCCCGATTACAACGGTATGCGTACTTTTCCCCTAGGCCTTTCTAGTTATTCGTTTCGAGCATCAGAACTGCGAAAATTTTGAGTTTCTCAAGCGTTTCTTACTTCCAAACTGCCACATCTCGCGAACGGATTGACCAATCCGCAAAATTTCTGATGCATCTCAAAGCAGAAACTCGCCCGATTACAACGGTATGCGTACTTTTCCCCTAGGCCTTTCTAGTTATTCGTTTCGAGCATCAGAACTGCGAAAATTTTGAGTTTCTCAAGCGTTTCTTACCTCCAAACTGCCATATCTCGCGAACGGATTGACCAATCCGCAAAATTTCTGCTGCATCTAAAAGTAGAAACTCGCCCGATTACAACTGTATGCGTACTTTTCCCCTAGTCCGTTCTAGTTATTCGTTTCGAGCATCAGAACTGCGAAAATTTTGAGTTTCTCAAGCGTTTCTTACCTCCAAACTGCCATATCTCGCGAACGGATAGACCAATCCGCAAAATTTCTGTTGCATCTGAAAGTGGAAACTCGCCCGATTACAACTGTATGCGTACTTTTCCCCTAGGCCGCCCTAGTTATTCGTTTCGAGCATCAGAACTGCGAAAATTTTGAGATTCTCAAGCGTTTCTTACCTCCAAACTGCCATATCTCGCGAACGGATTGACCAATCCGCAAAATTTCTGTTGCATCTGAAAGTAGAAACTCGCCCGATTACAACGGTATGCGTACTTTTCCCCTAGGCCTTTCTAGTTATTCGTTTCGAGCATCAGAACTGCGAAAATTTTGAGTTTCTCAAGCGTTTCTTACTTCCAAACTGCCACATCTCGCGAACGGATTGACCAATCTGCAAAATTTCTGATGCATCTCAAAGCAGAAACTCGCCCGATTACAACGGTATGCGTACTTTTCCCCTAGGCCTTTCTAGTTATTCGTTTCGAGCATCAGAACTGCGAAAATTTTGAGTTTCTCAAGCGTTTCTTACCTCCAAACTGCCATATCTCGCGAACGGATTGACCAATCCGCAAAATTTCTGCTGCATCTGAAAGTAGAAACTCGCCCGATTACAACTGTATGCGTACTTTTCCCCTAGTCCGTTCTAGTTATTCGTTTCGAGCATCAGAACTGCGAAAATTTTGAGTTTCTCAAGCGTTTCTTACCTCCAAACTGCCATATCTCGCGAACGGATAGACCAATCCGCAAAATTTCTGTTGCATCTGAAAATGGAAACTCGCCCGATTACAACTGTATGCGTACTTTTCCCCTAGGCCGCCCTAGTTATTCGTTTCGAGCATCAGAACTGCGAAAATTTTGAGTTTCTCAAGCGTTTCTTACTTCCAAACTGCCACATCTCGCGAACGGATTGACCAATCCGCAAAATTTCTGATGCATCTGAAAGCAGAAACTCGCCCGATTACAACGGTATGCGTACTTTTCCCCTAGGCCTTTCTAGTTATTCGTTTCGAGCATCAGAACTGCGAAAATTTTGAGTTTCTCAAGCGTTTCTTACCTCCAAACTGCCATATCTCGCGAACGGATTGACCAATCCGCAAAATTTCTGTTGCATCTGAAAGTAGAAACTCTCTCGACTACAACGGTATGCGTACATTTCCCCTAGGCCTTTCTAGTTATTCGTTTCGAGCATCAGAACTGCGAAAATTTTGAGTTTCTCAAGCGTTTCTTACCTCCAAACTGCCATATCTCGCGAAAGGTTTGACAAATCCGCAAAATTTCTGTTGCATCTGAAAGTAGAAACTCGCCCGATTACAAGGGTATGCGTCCTTTTCCCCTAGTCCGTTCTAGTTATTCGTTTCGCGCAACAGAACTGCTAAAATTTTGAGTTACTCAAGCGTTTCTTACTTCCTAACTGCCATATCTGGCGAACGGATCGACCAATCCGCAAAATTTCTTTTGCATCTGAAAGTGGAAACTCGCCCGATTACAACTGTATGCGTACTTTTCCCCTAGGCCGTTCTAGTTATGCTTGTCGAGCATCAGAACTGCGAAAATTTTGAGTTTCTCAAGCGTTTCTTACCTCCAAACTGCCATATCTCGCTAACGGATTGACCAATCCGCAAAATTTCTGTTGCATCTGAAAGTGGAAACTCGCCCGATTACAACTGTATGCGTACTTTTCCCCTAGGCCGTTCTGGTTATTCGTTTCGAGCAACAGAACTGCGAAAATTTTGAGTTTCTCAAGCGTTGCTTACCTCCAAACTGCCATATCTCGCGAACGGTTTGACCAATCCGCAAAATTTCAGTTGCATCTGAAAGTAGAAACTCGCCCGATTACAACGGTATACGTACTTTTCCCCTAGGCCGTTCTAGTTATTCGTTTCGAGCATCAGAACTGCGAAAATTTTGAGATTCTCAAGCGTTTCTTACCTCCAAACTGCCATATCTCGCGAACGGATTGACCAATCCGCAAAATTTCTGTTGCATCTGAAAGTAGAAACTCGCCCGATTACAACGGCATGCGTACTTTTCCCTAGGCCTTTCTAGTTATTCGTTTCGAGCATCAGAACTGCGAAAATTTTGAGTTTCTCAAGCGTTTCTTACTTCCAAACTGCCACATCTCGCGAACGGATTGACCAATCCGCAAAATTTCTGATGCATCTCAAAGCAGAAACTCGCCCGATTACAACGGTATGCGTACTTTTCCCCTAGGCCTTTCTAGTTATTCGTTTCGAGCATCAGAACTGCGGAAATTTTGAGTTTCTCAAGCGTTTCTTACCTCCAAACTGCCATATCTCGCGAACGGATTGACCAATCCGCAAAATTTCTGCTGCATCTGAAAGTAGAAACTCGCCCGATTACAACTGTATGCGTACTTTTCCCCTAGTCCGTTCTAGTTATTCGTTTCGAGCATCAGAACTGCGAAAATTTTGAGTTTCTCAAGCGTTTCTTACCTCCAAACTGCCATATCTCGCGAACGGATAGACCAATCCGCAAAATTTCTGTTGCATCTGAAAGTGGAAACTCGCCCGATTACAACTGTATGCGTACTTTTCCCCTAGGCCGCCCTAGTTATTCGTTTCGAGCATCAGAACTGCGAAAATTTTGAGTTTCTCAAGCGTTTCTTACTTCCAAACTGCCACATCTCGCGAACGGATTGACCAATCCGCAAAATTTCTGATGCATCTGAAAGCAGAAACTCGCCCGATTACAACGGTATGCGTACTTTTCCCCTAGGCCTTTCTAGTTATTCGTTTCGAGCATCAGAACTGCGAAAATTTTGAGTTTCTCAAGCGTTTCTTACCTCCAAACTGCCATATCTGGCGAACGGATTGACCAATCCGCAAAATTTCTGTTGCACCTGAAAGTAGAAACTCGCCCGATTACAACGGTTTACGTACTTTTCCCCTAGGCCGTTCTAGTTATTCGTTTCGTGCATCAGAACTGCGAAAATTTTGAGTTTCTCAAGCGTTTCTTACCTCCAAACTGCCATATCTCGCGAACGGATTGACCAATCCGCAAAATTTCTGTTGCATCTGAAAGTAGAAACTCTCTCGACTACAACGGTATGCGTACATTTCCCCTAGGCCTTTCTAGTTATTCGTTTCGAGCATCAGAACTGCGAAAATTTTGAGTTTCTCAAGCGTTTCTTACCTCCAAACTGCCATATCTCGCGAAAGGTTTGACAAATCCGCAAAATTTCTGTTGCATCTGAAAGTAGAAACTCGCCCGATTACAAGGGTATGCGTCCTTTTCCCCTAGTCCGTTCTAGTTATTCGTTTCGCGCAACAGAACTGCTAAAATTTTGAGTTACTCAAGCGTTTCTTACTTCCTAACTGCCATATCTGGCGAACGGATCGACCAATCCGCAAAATTTCTTTTGCATCTGAAAGTGGAAACTCGCCCGATTACAACTGTATGCGTACTTTTCCCCTAGGCCGTTCTAGTTATGCTTGTCGAGCATCAGAACTGCGAAAATTTTTGAGTTTCTCAAGCGTTTCTTACCTCCAAACTGCCATATCTCGCTAACGGATTGACCAATCCGCAAAATTTCTGTTGCATCTGAAAGTGGAAACTCGCCCGATTACAACTGTATGCGTACTTTTCCCCTAGGCCGTTCTGGTTATTCGTTTCGAGCAACAGAACTGCGAAAATTTTGAGTTTCTCAAGCGTTGCTTACCTCCAAACTGCCATATCTCGCGAACGGTTTGACCAATCCGCAAAATTTCAGTTGCATCTGAAAGTAGAAACTCCCCCGATTACAACGGTATACGTACTTTTCCCCTAGGCCGTTCTAGTTATTCGTTTCGAGCATCAGAACTGCGAAAATTTTGAGATTCTCAAGCGTTTCTTACCTCCAAACTGCCATATCTCGCGAACGGATTGACCAATCCGCAAAATTTCTGTTGCATCTGAAAGTAGAAACTCGCCCGATTACAACGGTATGCGTACTTTTCCCCTAGGCCTTTCTAGTTATTCGTTTCGAGCATCAGAACTGCGAAAATTTTGAGTTTCTCAAGCGTTTCTTACTTCCAAACTGCCACATCTCGCGAACGGATTGACCAATCCGCAAAATTTCTGATGCATCTCAAAGCAGAAACTCGCCCGATTACAACGGTATGCGTACTTTTCCCCTAGGCCTTTCTAGTTATTCGTTTCGAGCATCAGAACTGCGAAAATTTTGAGTTTCTCAAGCGTTTCTTACCTCCAAACTGCCATATCTCGCGAACGGATTGACCAATCCGCAAAATTTCTGCTGCATCTAAAAGTAGAAACTCGCCCGATTACAACTGTATGCGTACTTTTCCCCTAGTCCGTTCTAGTTATTCGTTTCGAGCATCAGAACTGCGAAAATTTTGAGTTTCTCAAGCGTTTCTTACCTCCAAACTGCCATATCTCGCGAACGGATAGACCAATCCGCAAAATTTCTGTTGCATCTGAAAGTGGAAACTCGCCCGATTACAACTGTATGCGTACTTTTCCCCTAGGCCGCCCTAGTTATTCGTTTCGAGCATCAGAACTGCGAAAATTTTGAGATTCTCAAGCGTTTCTTACCTCCAAACTGCCATATCTCGCGAACGGATTGACCAATCCGCAAAATTTCTGTTGCATCTGAAAGTAGAAACTCGCCCGATTACAACGGTATGCGTACTTTTCCCCTAGGCCTTTCTAGTTATTCGTTTCGAGCATCAGAACTGCGAAAATTTTGAGTTTCTCAAGCGTTTCTTACTTCCAAACTGCCACATCTCGCGAACGGATTGACCAATCTGCAAAATTTCTGATGCATCTCAAAGCAGAAACTCGCCCGATTACAACGGTATGCGTACTTTTCCCCTAGGCCTTTCTAGTTATTCGTTTCGAGCATCAGAACTGCGAAAATTTTGAGTTTCTCAAGCGTTTCTTACCTCCAAACTGCCATATCTCGCGAACGGATTGACCAATCCGCAAAATTTCTGCTGCATCTGAAAGTAGAAACTCGCCCGATTACAACTGTATGCGTACTTTTCCCCTAGTCCGTTCTAGTTATTCGTTTCGAGCATCAGAACTGCGAAAATTTTGAGTTTCTCAAGCGTTTCTTACCTCCAAACTGCCATATCTCGCGAACGGATAGACCAATCCGCAAAATTTCTGTTGCATCTGAAAATGGAAACTCGCCCGATTACAACTGTATGCGTACTTTTCCCCTAGGCCGCCCTAGTTATTCGTTTCGAGCATCAGAACTGCGAAAATTTTGAGTTTCTCAAGCGTTTCTTACTTCCAAACTGCCACATCTCGCGAACGGATTGACCACTCCGCAAAATTTCTGATGCATCTGAAAGCAGAAACTCGCCCGATTACAACGGTATGCGTACTTTTCCCCTAGGCCTTTCTAGTTATTCGTTTCGAGCATCAGAACTGCGAAAATTTTGAGTTTCTCAAGCGTTTCTTACCTCCAAACTGCCATATCTCGCGAACGGATTGACCAATCCGCAAAATTTCTGTTGCACCTGAAAGTAGAAACTCGCCCGATTACAACGGTTTACGTACTTTTCCCCTAGGCCGTTCTAGTTATTCGTTTCGTGCATCAGAACTGCGAAAATTTTGAGTTTCTCAAGCGTTTCTTACCTCCAAACTGCCATATCTCGCGAACGGATTGACCAATCCGCAAAATTTCTGTTGCATCTGAAAGTAGAAACTCTCTCGACTACAACGGTATGCGTACATTTCCCCTAGGCCTTTCTAGTTATTCGTTTCGAGCATCAGAACTGCGAAAATTTTGAGTTTCTCAAGCGTTTCTTACCTCCAAACTGCCATATCTCGCGAAAGGTTTGACAAATCCGCAAAATTTCTGTTGCATCTGAAAGTAGAAACTCGCCCGATTACAAGGGTATGCGTCCTTTTCCCCTAGTCCGTTCTAGTTATTCGTTTCGCGCAACAGAACTGCTAAAATTTTGAGTTACTCAAGCGTTTCTTACTTCCTAACTGCCATATCTGGCGAACGGATCGACCAATCCGCAAAATTTCTTTTGCATCTGAAAGTGGAAACTCGCCCGATTACAACTGTATGCGTACTTTTCCCCTAGGCCGTTCTAGTTATGCTTGTCGAGCATCAGAACTGCGAAAATTTTGAGTTTCTCAAGCGTTTCTTACCTCCAAACTGCCATATCTCGCTAACGGATTGACCAATCCGCAAAATTTCTGTTGCATCTGAAAGTGGAAACTCGCCCGATTACAACTGTATGCGTACTTTTCCCCTAGGCCGTTCTGGTTATTCGTTTCGAGCAACAGAACTGCGAAAATTTTGAGTTTCTCAAGCGTTGCTTACCTCCAAACTGCCATATCTCGCGAACGGTTTGACCAATCCGCAAAATTTCAGTTGCATCTGAAAGTAGAAACTCGCCCGATTACAACGGTATACGTACTTTTCCCCTAGGCCGTTCTAGTTATTCGTTTCGAGCATCAGAACTGCGAAAATTTTGAGATTCTCAAGCGTTTCTTACCTCCAAACTGCCATATCTCGCGAACGGATTGACCAATCCGCAAAATTTCTGTTGCATCTGAAAGTAGAAACTCGCCCGATTACAACGGTATGCGTACTTTTCCCCTAGGCCTTTCTAGTTATTCGTTTCGAGCATCAGAACTGCGAAAATTTTGAGTTTCTCAAGCGTTTCTTACTTCCAAACTGCCACATCTCGCGAACGGATTGACCAATCCGCAAAATTTCTGATGCATCTCAAAGCAGAAACTCGCCCGATTACAACGGTATGCGTACTTTTCCCCTAGGCCTTTCTAGTTATTCGTTTCGAGCATCAGAACTGCGAAAATTTTGAGTTTCTCAAGCGTTTCTTACCTCCAAACTGCCATATCTCGCGAACGGATTGACCAATCCGCAAAATTTCTGCTGCATCTGAAAGTAGAAACTCGCCCGATTACAACTGTATGCGTACTTTTCCCCTAGTCCGTTCTAGTTATTCGTTTCGAGCATCAGAACTGCGAAAATTTTGAGTTTCTCAAGCGTTTCTTACCTCCAAACTGCCATATCTCGCGAACGGATAGACCAATCCGCAAAATTTCTGTTGCATCTGAAAGTGGAAACTCGCCCGATTACAACTGTATGCGTACTTTTCCCCTAGGCCGTTCTAGTTATGCTTGTCGAGCATCAGAACTGCGAAAATTTTGAGTTTCTCAAGCGTTTCTTACCTCCAAACTGCCATATCTCGCTAACGGATTGACCAATCCGCAAAATTTCTGTTGCATCTGAAAGTAGAAACTCGCCCGATTACAAGGGTATGCGTCCATTTCCCCTAGTCCGTTCTAGTTATTCGTTTCGCGCAACAGAACTGCTAAAATTTTGAGTTACTCAAGCGTTTCTTACTTCCTAACTGCCATATCTGGCGAACGGATCGACCAATCCGCAAAATTTCTTTTGCATCTGAAAGTGGAAACTCGCCCGATTACAACTGTATGCGTACTTTTCCCCTAGGCCGTTCTAGTTATGCTTGTCGAGCATCAGAACTGCGAAAATTTTGAGTTTCTCAAGCGTTTCTTACCTCCAAACTGCCATATCTCGCTAACGGATTGACCAATCCGCAAAATTTCTGTTGCATCTGAAAGTGGAAACTCGCCCGATTACAACTGTATGCGTACTTTTCCCCTAGGCCGTTCTGGTTATTCGTTTCGAGCAACAGAACTGCGAAAATTTTGAGTTTCTCAAGCGTTGCTTACCTCCAAACTGCCATATCTCGCGAAAGGTTTGACCAATCCGCAAAATTTCAGTTGCATCTGAAAGTAGAAACTCGCCCGATTACAATGGTATACGTACTTTTCCCCTAGGCCGTTCTAGTTATTCGTTTCGAGCATCAGAACTGCGAAAATTTTGAGATTCTCAAGCGTTTCTTACCTCCAAACTGCCATATCTCGCGAACGGATTGACCAATCCGCAAAATTTCTGTTGCATCTGAAAGTAGAAACTCGCCCGATTACAACGGTATGCGTACTTTTCCCCTAGGCCTTTCTAGTTATTCGTTTCGAGCATCAGAACTGCGAAAATTTTGAGTTTCTCAAGCGTTTCTTACTTCCAAACTGCCACATCTCGCGAACGGATTGACCAATCCGCAAAATTTCTGATGCATCTCAAAGCAGAAACTCGCCCGATTACAACGGTATGCGTACTTTTCCCCTAGGCCTTCCTAGTTATTCGTTTCGAGCATCAGAACTGCGAAAATTTTGAGTTTCTCAAGCGTTTCTTACCTCCAAACTGCCATATCTCGCGAACGGATTGACCAATCCGCAAAATTTCTGCTGCATCTGAAAGTAGAAACTCGCCCGATTACAACTGTATGCGTACTTTTCCCCTAGTCCGTTCTAGTTATTCGTTTCGAGCATCAGAACTGCGAAAATTTTGAGTTTCTCAAGCGTTTCTTACCTCCAAACTGCCATATCTCGCGAACGGATAGACCAATCCGCAAAATTTCTGTTGCATCTGAAAGTGGAAACTCGCCCGATTACAACTGTATGCGTACTTTTCCCCTAGGCCGCCCTAGTTATTCGTTTCGAGCATCAGAACTGCGAAAATTTTGAGATTCTCAAGCGTTTCTTACCTCCAAACTGCCATATCTCGCGAACGGATTGACCAATCCGCAAAATTTCTGTTGCATCTGAAAGTAGAAACTCGCCCGATTACAACGGTAGGCGTACTTTTCCCCTAGGCCTTTCTAGTTATTCGTTTCGAGCATCAGAACTGCGAAAATTTTGAGTTTCTCAAGCGTTTCTTACTTCCAAACTGCCACATCTCGCGAACGGATTGACCAATCCGCAAAATTTCTGATGCATCTCAAAGCAGAAACTCGCCCGATTACAACGGTATGCGTACTTTTCCCCTAGGCCTTTCTAGTTATTCGTTTCGAGCATCAGAACTGCGAAAATTTTGAGTTTCTCAAGCGTTTCTTACCTCCAAACTGCCATATCTCGCGAACGGATTGACCAATCCGCAAAATTTCTGCTGCATCTGAAAGTAGAAACTCGCCCGATTACAACTGTATGCGTACTTTTCCCCTAGTCCGTTCTAGTTATTCGTTTCGAGCATCAGAACTGCGAAAATTTTGAGTTTCTCAAGCGTTTCTTACCTCCAAACTGCCATATCTCGCGAACGGATAGACCAATCCGCAAAATTTCTGTTGCATCTGAAAGTGGAAACTCGCCCGATTACAACTGTATGCGTACTTTTCCCCTAGGCCGCCCTAGTTATTCGTTTCGAGCATCAGAACTGCGAAAATTTTGAGTTTCTCAAGCGTTTCTTACTTCCAAACTGCCACATCTCGCGAACGGATTGACCAATCCGCAAAATTTCTGATGCATCTGAAAGCAGAAACTCGCCCGATTACAACGGTATGCGTACTTTTCCCCTAGGCCTTTCTAGTTATTCGTTTCGAGCATCAGAACTGCGAAAATTTTGAGTTTCTCAAGCGTTTCTTACCTCCAAACTGCCATATCTCGCGAACGGATTGACCAATCCGCAAAATTTCTGTTGCACCTGAAAGTAGAAACTCGCCCGATTACAACGGTTTACGTACTTTTCCCCTAGGCCGTTCTAGTTATTCGTTTCGTGCATCAGAACTGCGAAAATTTTGAGTTTCTCAAGCGTTTCTTACCTCCAAACTGCCATATCTCGCGAACGGATTGACCAATCCGCAAAATTTCTGTTGCATCTGAAAGTAGAAACTCTCTCGACTACAACGGTATGCGTACATTTCCCCTAGGCCTTTCTAGTTATTCGTTTCGAGCATCAGAACTGCGAAAATTTTGAGTTTCTCAAGCGTTTCTTACCTCCAAACTGCCATATCTCGCGAAAGGTTTGACAAATCCGCAAAATTTCTGTTGCATCTGAAAGTAGAAACTCGCCCGATTACAAGGGTATGCGTCCTTTTCCCCTAGTCCGTTCTAGTTATTCGTTTCGCGCAACAGAACTGCTAAAATTTTGAGTTACTCAAGCGTTTCTTACTTCCTAACTGCCATATCTGGCGAACGGATCGACCAATCCGCAAAATTTCTTTTGCATCTGAAAGTGGAAACTCGCCCGATTACAACTGTATGCGTACTTTTCCCCTAGGCCGCCCTAGTTATTCGTTTCGTGCATCAGAACTGCGAAAATTTTGAGTTTCTCAAGCGTTTCTTACCTCCAAACTGCCATATCTCGCGAACGGATTGACCAATCCGCAAAATTTCTGCTGCATCTGAAAGTAGAAACTCGCCCGATTACAACTGTATGCGTACTTTTCCCCTAGTCCGTTCTAGTTATTCGTTTCGAGCATCAGAACTGCGAAAATTTTGAGTTTCTCAAGCGTTTCTTACCTCCAAACTGCCATATCTCGCGAACGGATAGACCAATCCGCAAAATTTCTGTTGCATCTGAAAGTGGAAACTCGCCCGATTACAACTGTATGCGTACTTTTCCCCTAGGCCGCCCTAGTTATTCGTTTCGAGCATCAGAACTGCGAAAATTTTGAGATTCTCAAGCGTTTCTTACCTCCAAACTGCCATATCTCGCGAACGGATTGACCAATCCGCAAAATTTCTGTTGCATCTGAAAGTAGAAACTCGCCCGATTACAACGGTAGGCGTACTTTTCCCCTAGGCCTTTCTAGTTATTCGTTTCGAGCATCAGAACTGCGAAAATTTTGAGTTTCTCAAGCGTTTCTTACTTCCAAACTGCCACATCTCGCGAACGGATTGACCAATCCGCAAAATTTCTGATGCATCTCAAAGCAGAAACTCGCCCGATTACAACGGTATGCGTACTTTTCCCCTAGGCCTTTCTAGTTATTCGTTTCGAGCATCAGAACTGCGAAAATTTTGAGTTTCTCAAGCGTTTCTTACCTCCAAACTGCCATATCTCGCGAACGGATTGACCAATCCGCAAAATTTCTGCTGCATCTGAAAGTAGAAACTCGCCCGATTACAACTGTATGCGTACTTTTCCCCTAGTCCGTTCTAGTTATTCGTTTCGAGCATCAGAACTGCGAAAATTTTGAGTTTCTCAAGCGTTTCTTACCTCCAAACTGCCATATCTCGCGAACGGATAGACCAATCCGCAAAATTTCTGTTGCATCTGAAAGTGGAAACTCGCCCGATTACAACTGTATGCGTACTTTTCCCCTAGGCCGCCCTAGTTATTCGTTTCGAGCATCAGAACTGCGAAAATTTTGAGTTTCTCAAGCGTTTCTTACTTCCAAACTGCCACATCTCGCGAACGGATTGACCAATCCGCAAAATTTCTGATGCATCTGAAAGCAGAAACTCGCCCGATTACAACGGTATGCGTACTTTTCCCCTAGGCCTTTCTAGTTATTCGTTTCGAGCATCAGAACTGCGAAAATTTTGAGTTTCTCAAGCGTCTCTTACCTCCAAACTGCCATATCTCGCGAACGGATTGACCAATCCGCAAAATTTCTGTTGCACCTGAAAGTAGAAACTCGCCCGATTACAACGGTTTACGTACTTTTCCCCTAGGCCGTTCTAGTTATTCGTTTCGTGCATCAGAACTGCGAAAATTTTGAGTTTCTCAAGCGTTTCTTACCTCCAAACTGCCATATCTCGCGAACGGATTGACCAATCCGCAAAATTTCTGTTGCATCTGAAAGTAGAAACTCTCTCGACTACAACGGTATGCGTACATTTCCCCTAGGCCTTTCTAGTTATTCGTTTCGAGCATCAGAACTGCGAAAATTTTGAGTTTCTCAAGCGTTTCTTACCTCCAAACTGCCATATCTCGCGAAAGGTTTGACAAATCCGCAAAATTTCTGTTGCATCTGAAAGTAGAAACTCGCCCGATTACAAGGGTATGCGTCCTTTTCCCCTAGTCCGTTCTAGTTATTCGTTTCGCGCAACAGAACTGCTAAAATTTTGAGTTACTCAAGCGTTTCTTACTTCCTAACTGCCATATCTGGCGAACGGATCGACCAATCCGCAAAATTTCTTTTGCATCTGAAAGTGGAAACTCGCCCGATTACAACTGTATGCGTACTTTTCCCCTAGGCCGCCCTAGTTATTCGTTTCGTGCATCAGAACTGCGAAAATTTTGAGTTTCTCAAGCGTTTCTTACCTCCAAACTGCCATATCTCGCGAACGGATTGACCAATCCGCAAAATTTCTGATGCATCTCAAAGCAGAAACTCGCCCGATTACAACGGTATGCGTACTTTTCCCCTAGGCCTTTCTAGTTATTCGTTTCGAGCATCAGAACTGCGAAAATTTTGAGTTTCTCAAGCGTTTCTTACCTCCAAATTGCCATATCTCGCGAACGGATTGACCAATCCGCAAAATTTCTGTTGCACCTGAAAGTAGAAACTCGCCCGATTACAACGGTTTACGTACTTTTCCCCTAGGCCGTTCTAGTTATTCGTTTCGTGCATCAGAACTGCGAAAATTTTGAGTTTCTCAAGCGTTTCTTACCTCCAAACTGCCATATCTCGCGAACGGATTGACCAATCCGCAAAATTTCTGTTGCATCTGAAAGTAGAAACTCTCTCGACTACAACGGTATGCGTACATTTCCCCTAGGCCTTTCTAGTTATTCGTTTCGAGCATCAGAACTGCGAAAATTTTGAGTTTCTCAAGCGTTTCTTACCTCCAAACTGCCATATCTCGCGAAAGGTTTGACAAATCCGCAAAATTTCTGTTGCATCTGAAAGTAGAAACTCGCCCGATTACAAGGGTATGCGTCCTTTTCCCCTAGTCCGTTCTAGTTATTCGTTTCGAGCATGAGAACTGCGAAAATTTTGAGTTTCTCAAGCGTTTCTTACCTCCAAACAGACATATCTCGCGAACGGATTGACCAATCCGCAAAATTTCTGTTGCATCTGAATGTAGTAACTCGCACGATTACAACGGTATGTGTACTTTTCCCCTAGGCCGTTCTAGTTGTTCGTTTCGAGCATCAGAACTGCGAAAATTTTGAGTTTCTCAAGCGTTCCTTACATCCAAACTGCCATATCTCGCGAACGGATTGACCAATCCGCAAAATTTCTGTTGCATCCGAAAGTAGAAACCCGCCCGATTACAGCCGTATGCGTACTTTTCCCCTAGGCCGTTCTAGTTATTCGTTTCGAGCATCAGAACTGCGAAAATTTTGAGTTTCTCAAGCGTTTCTTACCTCCAAACTGCCATATCTCGCGAACGGATTGACCAATCCGCAAAATTTCTGTTGCATCTGAAGGTAGAAACTCGCGCGATTACAACGGTATGCGTACTTTTCCCCTAGGCCGTTCTAGTTATTCGTTTCGAGCATCAGAACTGCGAAAATTTTGAGTTTCTCAAGCGTTTCGTACCTCCAAACTGCCATATCTCGCGAACGGATTGACCAATCCGCAAAATTTCTGTTGCATCTGAAAGTAGAAACTCGCCCGATTACAACGGCACGCGTACTTTTCCCCTAGGCCGTTCTAGTTATGCTTGTCGAGCATCAGAACTGCGAAAATTTTGAGTTTCTCAAGCGTTTCTTACCTCCAAACTGCCATATCTCGCTAACGGATAGACCAATCCGCAAAATTTCTGTTGCATCTGAAAGTGGAAACTCGCCCGATTACAACTGTATGCGTACTTTTCCCCTAGTCCGTTCTAGTTATTCGTTTCGAGCATGAGAACTGCGAAAATTTTGAGTTTCTCAAGCGTTTCTTACCTCCAAACAGCCATATCTCGCGAACGGATTGACCAATCTGCAAAATTTCTGTTGCATCTGAATGTAGTAACTCGCCCGATTAGAACGGTATGTGTACTTTTCCCCTAGGCCGTTCTAGTTGTTCGCTTCGAGCATCAGAACTGCGAAAATTTTGAGTTTCTCAAGCGTTTCTTACTTCCAAACTGCCATATCTCGCGAACGGATTGACCAATCCGCAAAATTTCTGTTGCATCTGAAGGTAGAAACTCGCGCGATTACAACGGTGTGCGTACTTTTCCCCTAGGCCGTTCTAGTTATTCGTTTCGAGCATCAGAACTGCGAAAATTTTGAGTTTCTCAAGCGTTTCGTACCTCCAAACTGCCATATCTCGCGAACGGATTGACCAATCCGCAAAATTTCTGTTGCATCTGAAAGTAGAAACTCGCCCGATTACAACGGCATGCGTACTTTTCCCCTAGGCCGTTCTAGTTATGCTTGTCGAGCATCAGAACTGCGAAAATTTTGAGTTTCTCAAGCGTTTCTTACCTCCAAACTGCCATATCTCGCTAACGGATTGACCAATCCGCTAAATTTCTGTTGCATCTGAAAGTGGAAACTCGCCCGATTACAACTGTATGCGTACTTTTCCCCTAGGCCGTTCTTGTTATTCGTTTCGAGCATCAGAACTGCGAAAATTTTGAGTTTCTCAAGCGTTTCTTACCTCCAAACTGCCATATCTCGCGAACGGATTGACCAATCCGCAAAATTTCTGTTGCATCTGAAAGCCGAAACTCGCCCGATTACAACGGTATGCGTACTTTTCCCCTAGGCCTTTCTAGTTATTCGTTTCAAGCATCAGAACTGCGAAAATTTTGAGTTTCTCAAGCGTTTCTTGCTTCCAAACTGCCACATCTCGCGAACGGATTGACCAATCCCCAAAATTTCTGATGCATCTGAAAGCAGAAACTGGCCCGATTACAACAGTGTGCGTACTTTTCCCCTAGGCCGTTCTGGTTATTCGTTTCGAGCATCAAAACTGTGAAAATTTTGAATTTTTCAAGCGTTCCTTACCTCCAAACTGCCATATCTCGCGAACGGATTCGACCAATCCGCAAAATTTCTGTTGCATCTGAAAGTAGAAACTCGCCCGATTACAACGGCATGCGTACTTTTCCCCTAGGCCGTTCTAGTTATGCTTGTCGAGCATCAGAACCTCGAAAATTTTGAGTTTCTCAAGCGTTTTTTACCTCCAAACTGCCATATCTCGCTAACGGATAGACCAATCCGCAAAATTTCTGTTGCATCTGAAAGTGGAAACTCGCCCGATTACAACTGTATGCGTACTTTTCCCCTAGTCCGTTCTAGTTATTCGTTTCGAGCATGAGAACTGCGAAAATTTTGAGTTTCTCAAGCGTTTCTTACCTCCAAACAGCCATATCTCGCGAACGGATTGACCAATCTGCAAAATTTCTGTTGCATCTGAATGTAGTAACTCGCCCGATTAGAACGGTATGTGTACTTTTCCCCTAGGCCGTTCTAGTTGTTCGCTTCGAGCATCAGAACTGCGAAAATTTTGAGTTTCTCAAGCGTTTCTTACTTCCAAACTGCCATATCTCGCGAACGGATTGACCAATCCGCAAAATTTCTGTTGCATCTGAAGGTAGAAACTCGCGCGATTACAACGGTGTGCGTACTTTTCCCCTAGGCCGTTCTAGTTATTCGTTTCGAGCATCAGAACTGCGAAAATTTTGAGTTTCTCAAGCGTTTCGTACCTCCAAACTGCCATATCTCGCGAACGGATTGACCAATCCGCAAAATTTCTGTTGCATCTGAAAGTAGAAACTCGCCCGATTACAACGGCATGCGTACTTTTCCCCTAGGCCGTTCTAGTTATGCTTGTCGAGCATCAGAACTGCGAAAATTTTGAGTTTCTCAAGCGTTCCTTACCTCCAAACTGCCATATCTCGCTAACGGATTGACCAATCCGCTAAATTTCTGTTGCATCTGAAAGTGGAAACTCGCCCGATTACAACTGTATGCGTACTTTTCCCCTAGGCCGTTCTTGTTATTCGTTTCGAGCATCAGAACTGCGAAAATTTTGAGTTTCTCAAGCGTTTCTTACCTCCAAACTGCCATATCTCGCGAACGGATTGACCAATCCGCAAAATTTCTGTTGCATCTGAAAGCCGAAACTCGCCCGATTACAACGGTATGCGTACTTTTCCCCTAGGCCTTTCTAGTTATTCGTTTCAAGCATCAGAACTGCGAAAATTTTGAGTTTCTCAAGCGTTTCTTGCTTCCAAACTGCCACATCTCGCGAACGGATTGACCAATCCCCAAAATTTCTGATGCATCTGAAAGCAGAAACTGGCCCGATTACAACAGTGTGCGTACTTTTCCCCTAGGCCGTTCTGGTTATTCGTTTCGAGCATCAAAACTGTGAAAATTTTGAATTTTTCAAGCGTTCCTTACCTCCAAACTGCCATATCTCGCGAACGGATTCGACCAATCCGCAAAATTTCTGTTGCATCTGAAAGTAGAAACTCGCCCGATTACAACGGCATGCGTACTTTTCCCCTAGGCCGTTCTAGTTATGCTTGTCGAGCATCAGAACCTCGAAAATTTTGAGTTTCTCAAGCGTTTTTTACCTCCAAACTGCCATATCTCGCTAACGGATTGACCAATCCGCAAAATTTCTGTTGCATCTGAAAGTGGAAACTCGCCCGATTACAACTGTATGCGTACTTTCCCCTAGGCCGTTCTAGTTATGCTTGTCGAGCATCAGAACTGCGAAAATTTTGAGTTTCTCAAGCGTTTCTTACCTCCAAACTGCCATATCTCGCTAACGGATTGACCAATCCGCAAAATTTCTGTTGCATCTGAAAGTGCAACCTCGCCCGATTACAACTGTATGCGTACTTTTCCCCTAGGCCGTTCTGGTTATTCGTTTCGAGCAACAGAACTGCGAAAATTTTGAGTTTCTCGAGCGTTGCTTACATCCACACTGCCATATCTCGCGAACGGATTGACCAATCCGCAAAATTTCTGTTGCATCTGAAGGTAGAAACTCGCCCGATTACAACGGTATACGTACTTTTCCCCTAGGCCGTTCTAGTTATTCGTTTCGAGCAACAGAACTGCGAAAATTTTGAGTTTCTCAAGCGTTGCTTACCTCCAAACTGCCATATCTCGCGAACGGATTGACCAATCCGCAAAATTTCTGCTGCATCTGAAAGTAGAAACTCGCCCGATTACAACGGTATGCGTACTTTTCCCCTAGGCCGTGCTAGTTATTCGTTTCGAGCATCAGAACTGCGAAAATTTTGAGTTTCTCAAGCGTTTCTTACTTCCAAACTGCCATATCTCGCGAACGGATTGACCAATCCGCAAAATTTCTGTTGCATCTGAAGGTAGAAACTCGCGCGATTACAACGGTATGCGTACTTTTCCCCTAGGCCGTTCTAGTTATGCTTGTCGAGCATCAGAACTGCGAAAATTTTGAGTTTCTCAAGCGTTTCTTACCTCCAAACTGCCATATCTCGCTAACGGATTGACCAATCCGCAAAATTTCTGTTGCATCTGAAAGTGGAAACTCGCCCGATTACAACTGTATGCGTACTTTTCCCCTAGGCCGTGCTGGTTATTCGTTTCGAGCAACAGAACTGCGAAAATTTTGAGTTTCTCAAGCGTTGCTTACCTCCAAACTGCCATATCTCGCGAACGGATTGACCAATCCGCAAAATTTCTGTTGCATCTGAAAGTAGAAACTCGCCCGATTGCAACGGTATACGTACTTTTCCCCTAGGCCGTTCTAGTTATTCGTTTCGAGTAACAGAACTGCGAAAATTTTGAGTTTCTCAAGCGTTGCTTACCTCCAAACTGCCATATCTCGCGAACGGATTGACCAATCCGCAAAATTTCTGTTGCATCTGAAAGTAGAAACTCGCCCGATTACAACGGTGTGCGTACTTTTCCCCTAGGCCGTTCGAGTTATTCGTTTCGAGCATCAGAACTGCGAAAATTTTGAGTTTCTCAAGCGTTTCTTACTTCCAAACTGCCATATCTCGCGAACGGATTGACCAATCTGCAAAATTTCTGTTGCATCTGAAGGTAGAAACTCGCGCGATTACAACGGTATGCGTACTTTTCCCCTAGGCCGTTCTAGTTATTCTTTTCGAGCATCAGAACTGCGAAAATTTTGAGTTTCTCAAGCGTTTCTTACCTCCAAACTGCCATATCTCGCTAACGGATTAACCAATCCGCAAAATTTGTGTTGCATCTGAAAGTAGAAACTCGCCCGATTACAACGGCACGCGTACTTTTCCCCTAGGCCGTTCTAGTTATGCTTGTCGAGCATCAGAACTGCGAAAATTTTGAGTTTCTCAAGCGTTTCTTACCTCCAAACTGCCATATCTCGCTAACGGATAGACCAATCCGCAAAATTTCTGTTGCATCTGAAAGTGGAAACTCGCCCGATTACAACTGTATGCGTACTTTTCCCCTAGTCCGTTCTAGTTATTCGTTTCGAGCATGAGAACTGCGAAAATTTTGAGTTTCTCAAGCGTTTCTTACCTCCAAACAGCCATATCTCGCGAACGGATTGACCAATCTGCAAAATTTCTGTTGCATCTGAATGTAGTAACTCGCCCGATTAGAACGGTATGTGTACTTTTCCCCTAGGCCGTTCTAGTTGTTCGCTTCGAGCATCAGAACTGCGAAAATTTTGAGTTTCTCAAGCGTTTCTTACTTCCAAACTGCCATATCTCGCGAACGGATTGACCAATCCGCAAAATTTCTGTTGCATCTGAAGGTAGAAACTCGCGCGATTACAACGGTATGCGTACTTTTCCCCTAGGCCGTTCTAGTTATTCGTTTCGAGCATCAGAACTGCGAAAATTTTGAGTTTCTCAAGCGTTTCGTACCTCCAAACTGCCATATCTCGCGAACGGATTGACCAATCCGCAAAATTTCTGTTGCATCTGAAAGTAGAAACTCGCCCGATTACAACGGCATGCGTACTTTTCCCCTAGGCCGTTCTAGTTATGCTTGTCGAGCATCAGAACTGCGAAAATTTTGAGTTTCTCAAGCGTTTCTTACCTCCAAACTGCCATATCTCGCTAACGGATTGACCAATCCGCTAAATTTCTGTTGCATCTGAAAGTGGAAACTCGCCCGATTACAACTGTATGCGTACTTTTCCCCTAGGCCGTTCTTGTTATTCGTTTCGAACATCAGAACTGCGAAAATTTTGAGTTTCTCAAGCGTTTCTTACCTCCAAACTGCCATATCTCGCGAACGGATTGACCAATCCGCAAAATTTCTGTTGCATCTGAAAGCCGAAACTCGCCCGATTACAACGGTATGCGTACTTTTCCCCTAGGCCTTTCTAGTTATTCGTTTCAAGCATCAGAACTGCGAAAATTTTGAGTTTCTCAAGCGTTTCTTACTTCCAAACTGCCACATCTCGCGAACGGATTGACCAATCCCCAAAATTTCTGATGCATCTGAAAGCAGAAACTGGCCCGATTACAACAGTGTGCGTACTTTTCCCCTAGGCCGTTCTGGTTATTCGTTTCGAGCATCAAAACTGTGAAAATTTTGAATTTTTCAAGCGTTCCTTACCTCCAAACTGCCATATCTCGCGAACGGATTCGACCAATCCGCAAAATTTCTGTTGCATCTGAAAGTAGAAACTCGCCCGATTACAACGGCATGCGTACTTTTCCCCTAGGCCGTTCTAGTTATGCTTGTCGAGCATCAGAACCTCGAAAATTTTGAGTTTCTCAAGCGTTTTTTACCTCCAAACTGCCATATCTCGCTAACGGATTGACCAATCAGCAAAATTTCTGTTGCATCTGAAAGTGGAAACTCGCCCGATTACAACGGCACGCGTACTTTTCCCCTAGGCCGTTCTAGTTATGCTTGTCGAGCATCAGAACTGCGAAAATTTTGAGTTTCTCAAGCGTTGCTTACCTCCAAACTGCCATATCTCGCGAACGGATTGACCAATCCGCAAAATTTCTGTTGCATCTGAAAGTAGAAACTCGCCCGATTACAACGGTATGCGTACTTTCCCCTAGGCCGTTCTAGTTAATCGTTTCGAGCATCAGAACTTCGAAAATTTTGAGTTTCTCAAGCGTTTTTTACCTCCAAACTGCCATATCTCGCTAACGGATTAACCAATCCGCAAAATTTCTGTTGCATCTGAAAGTAGAAACTCGCCCGATTACGACGGCACGCGTACTTTTCCCCTAGGCCGTTCTAGATATGCTTGTCGAGCATCAGAACTGCGAAAATTTTGAGTTTCTCAAGCGTTGCTTACATCCAAACTGCCATATCTCGCGAACGGATTGACCAATCCGCAAAATTTCTGTTGCATCTGAAAGTAGAAACTCGCCCGATTACAACGGTATGCGTACTTTCCCCTAGGCCGTTCTAGTTAATCGTTTCGAGCATCAGAACTGCGAAAATTTTGAGTTTCTCAAGCGTTTCTTACCTCCAAACTGCCATATCTCGCGAACGGATTGACCAATCCGCAAAATTTCTGTTGCATCTGAAGGTAGAAACTCGCCCGATTACAAAGGTAGGCGTACTTTTCCCCTAGTCCGTTCTAGTTATTCGTTTCGTGCATCAGAACTGCGAAAATTTTGAGTTTCTCAAGCGTTTCTTACCTCCAAACTGCCATATCTCGCGAACGGATTGACTAATCCGCAAAATTTCTGTTGCATCTGAAAGTAGAAACTCGCCCGATTACAACGGTATGCGTACTTTCCCCTAGGCCGTTCTAGTTAATCGTTTCGAGCATCAGAACTGCGAAAATTTTGAGTTTCTCAAGCGTTTCTTACCTCCAAACTGCCATATCTCGCGAACGGATTGACCAATCCGCAAAATTTCTGTTGCATCTGAAAGTAGAAACTCGCCCGATTACAAAGGTAGGCGTACTTTTCCCCTAGTCCGTTCTAGTTATTCGTTTCGAGCATCAGAACTGCGAAAATTTTGAGTTTCTCAAGCGTTTCTTACCTCCAAACTGCCATATCTCGCGAACGGATTGACTAATCCGCAAATTTCTGTTGCACCTGAAAGTAGAAACTCGCTCGATTACAATGGTATGCGTACTTTCCCCTAGGCCGTTCTAGTTAATCGTTTCGGGCATCAGAACTGCGAAAATTTTGTGTTTCTCAAGCGTTTCTTACCTCCAAACTGCCATATCTCGCGAACGGATTGACCAATCCGCAAAATTTCTGTTGCATCTGAAAGTAGAAACTCGCCCGATTACAACGGTATGCGTACTTTTCCCCTAGTCCGTTCTAGTTATTCGTTTCGAGCATCAGAACTGCGAAAATTTTGAGCTTCTCAAGCGTTTCTTACCTCCAAACTGCCATATATCGCGAACGGATTGACCAATCCGCAAAATTTCTGTTGCATCTGAAAGTAGAAACTCGTCCGATTACAACGGTATGCGTACTTTTCCCCTAGGCAGTTCTAGTTAATCGTTTCGAGCATCAGAACTGCGAAAATTTTGAGTTACTCAAGCGTTTCTTACTTCCAAACTGCCATATCTCGCGAACGGATTGACCAATTCGCAAAATTTCTGATGCATCTGAAAGTAGAAACTCGCCCGATTACAACGGTATGCGTACTTTTCCCCTAGGCCGCTCTAGTTATTCGTTTCGAGCATCAGAACTGCGAAAATTTTGTGTTTCTCAAGTGTTTCATACTTCCAAACTGCCATATCTCGCGAACGGATTGACCAATCCGCAAAATTTCTGTTGCATCTGAAAGTAGAAACTTGCCCGATTACAACGGTATGCGTACTTTTCCCCTAGGCCGTTCTAGTTGTTCGTTTCGAGCATCAGAACTGCGAAAATTTTGAGTTTCTCAAGCGTTTCTTACCTCCAAACTGTCATATCTCGCGAACGGATTGACCAATCCGCAAAATTTCTGTTGCATCTGAAAGTAGAAACTCGCCCGATTACAACTGTATGCGTACTTTTCCCCTAGTCCGTTCTAGTTATTCGTTTCGAGCATCGGAACTGCGAAAATTTTGAGTTTCTCAAGCGTTTCTTACCTCCAAACTGCCATATCTCGTGAACGGATTGACTAATCCGCAAAATTTCTGTTGCATCTGAAAGTAGAAACTCGCCCGATTACAACGGTATGCGTACTTTTCCCCTAGGCCGTTCTAGTTATTCGTTTGGAGCATCAGAACTGCGAAAATTTTGAGTTTCTCAAGCGTTTCTTACCTCCAAACCGCCATATCTCGCGAACGGATTGACTAATCCGCAAATTTCTGTTGCATCTGAAAGTAGAAACTCGCTCGATTACAATGGTATGCGTACTTTCCCCTAGGCCGTTCTAGTTAATCGTTTCGGGCATCAGAACTGCGAAAATTTTGAGTTTCTCAAGCGTTTCTTACCTCCAAACTGCCATATCTCGCGAACGGATTGACCAATCCGCAAAATTTCTGTTGCGTTTGAAAGTAGAAACTCGCCCGATTACAACGGTATGCGTACTTTTCCCCTAGGCCGTTGTAGTTATTCGTTTCGAGCATGAGAACTGCGAAAATTTTGGGTTTCTCAAGCGTTGCTTACCTCCAAACTGCCATATCTCGCGAACGGATTGACCAATC
Source organism: Ptiloglossa arizonensis (assembly GCF_051014685.1). Lineage (NCBI taxonomy): Eukaryota > Metazoa > Arthropoda > Insecta > Hymenoptera > Colletidae > Ptiloglossa > Ptiloglossa arizonensis. The sequence continues at coordinate 119,721 of NW_027479407.1, forward strand.
CGCAAAATTTCTGTTGCGTTTGAAAGTAGAAACTCGCCCGATTACAACGGTATGCGTACTTTTCCCCTAGGCCGTTGTAGTTATTCGTTTCGAGCATGAGAACTGCGAAAATTTTGGGTTTCTCAAGCGTTGCTTACCTCCAAACTGCCATATCTCGCGAACGGATTGACCAATCCGCAAAATTTCTGTTGCATCTGAAAGCAGAAACTCGCCCGATTACAACGGTATGCGTACTTTTCCCCTAGGCCGTTCTGGTTATTCGTTTCGAGCAACAGAACTGTGATACTTTTGAGTTTCTCAACCGTTTCTTACATCCAAACTGCCATATCTCGCGAACGGATTGACCAATCCGCAAAATTTCTGTTGCATCTGAAAGTAGAAAGTCGCCCGATTTCAACGGTATGCGTACTTTTCCCCTAGACCGTTCTAGTTATGCTTGTCGAGCATCAGAACTGCGAAAATTTTGAGTTTCTCAAGCGTTTCTTACCTCCAAACTGCCATATCTCGCGAACGGATTGACTAATCCGCAAAATTTCTGTTGCATCTGAAAGTAGAAACTCGCCCGATTACAACGGTATGCGTACTTTTCCCCTAGGCCGTTCTAGTTATTCGTTTCGAGCGTCAGAACTGCGAAAATTTTGAGTTTCTCAAGCGTTTCTTACCTCCAAACTGCCATATCTCGCGAACGGATTGACCAGTCCGCAAAATTTCTGTTGCATCTGAAAGTAGAAACTCGCCCGATTACAGCGGTATGCGTACTTTTCCCCTAGTCCGTTCTAGTTATTCGTTTCGAGCATCAGAACTGCGAAAATTTTGAGTTTCTCAAGCGTTTCTTACCTCCAAACTGCCATATCTCGCGAACGGATTGACTAATCCGCAAAATTTCTGTTGCATCTTAAAGTAGAAACTCGCCCGATTACAACGGTATGCGTACTTTTCCCCTAGGCCGTTCTAGTTATTCGTTTCGAGCATCAGAACTGCGAAAGTTTTGAGTTTCTCAAGCGTTTCTTACCTCCAAACTGCCATATCTCGCGAACGGATTGACTAATCCGCAAATTTCTGTTGCATCTGAAAGTAGAAACTCGCTCGATTACAATGGTATGCGTACTTTCCCCTAGGCCGTTCTAGTTAATCGTTTCGGGCATCAGAACTGCGAAAATTTTGAGTTTCTCAAGCGTTTCTTACCTCCAAACTGCCATATCTCGGGAACGGATTGACCAATCCGCAAAATTTCTGTTGCATCTGAAAGTAGAAACTCGCCCGATTACAACGGTATGCGTACTTTTCCCCTAGGCCGTTCTAGTTATTCGTCTCGAGCATCAGAACTGCGAAAATGTTGAGTTTCTCAAGCGTTTCTTACCTACAAACTGCCATATCTCGCGAACGGATTGACCAATCCGCAAAATTTCTGTTGCATCTGAAAGTAGAAACTCGCCCGATTACAACGGTATGCGTACTTTTCCCCTAGACCGTTCTAGTTATGCTTGTCGAGCATCAGAACTGCGAAAATTTTGAGTTTCTCAAGCGTTTCTTACTTCCAAACTGCCATATCTCGCGAACGGATTGACCAATCCGCAAAATTTCTGTTGCGTTTGAAAGTAGAAACTCGCCCTATTACAACGGTATGCGTACTTTTCCCCTAGGCCGTTGTAGTTATTCGTTTCGAGCATGAGAACTGCGAAAATTTTGGGTTTCTCAAGCGTTGCTTACCTCCAAACTGCCATATCTCGCGAACGGATTGACCAATCCGCAAAATTTCTGTTGCATCTGAAAGTAGAAACTCGCCCGATTACAAAAGTAGGCGTACTTTTCCCCTAGTCCGTTCTAGTTATTCGTTTCGAGCATCAGAACTGCGAAAATTTTGACTTTCTCAAGCGTTTCTTACCTCCAAACTGCCATATCTCGCGAACGGATTGACCAATCCGCAAAATTTCTGTTGCATCTGAAAGTAGAAACTCGCCCGATTACAGCGGTATGCGTACTTTTCCCCTAGTCCGTTCTAGTTATTCGTTTCGAGCATCAGAACTGCGAAAATTTTGAGTTTCTCAAGCGTTTCTTACCTCCAAACTGCCATATCTCGCGAACGGATTGACTAACCCGCAAAATTTCTGTTGCATCTGAAAGTAGAAACTCGCCCGTTTACAACGGTATGCGTACTTTTCCCCTAGGCCGTTCTAGTTATTCGTTTCGAGCATCAGAACTGCGAAAATTTTGAGTTTCTCAAGCGTTTCTTACCTCCATACTGCCATATCTCGCGAACGGATTGACTAATCCGCAAATTTCTGTTGCATCTGAAAGTAGAAACTCGCTCGATTACAATGGTATGCGTACTTTCCCCTAGGCCGTTCTAGTTAATCGTTTCGGGCATCAGAACTGCGAAAATGTTGAGTTTCTCAAGCGTTTCTTACCTACAAACTGCCATATCTCGCGAACGGATTGACCAATCCGCAAAATTTCTGTTGCATCTGAAAGTAGAAACTCGCCCGATTACAACGGTATGCGTACTTTTCCCCTAGACCGTTCTAGTTATGCTTGTCGAGCATCAGAACTGCGAAAATTTTGAGTTTCTCAAGCGTTTCTTACTTCCAAACTGCCATATCTCGCGAACGGATTGACCAATCCGCAAAATTTCTGTTGCGTTTGAAAGTAGAAACTCGCCCGATTACAACGGTATGCGTACTTTTCCCCTAGGCCGTTGTAGTTATTCGTTTCGAGCATGAGAACTGCGAAAATTTTGGGTTTCTCAAGCGTTGCTTACCTCCAAACTGCCATATCTCGCGAACGGATTGACCAATCCGCAAAATTTCTGTTGCATCTGAAAGTAGAAACTCGCCCGATTACAAAGGTAGGCGTACTTTTCCCCTAGTCCGTTCTAGTTATTCGTTTCGAGCATCAGAACTGCGAAAATTTTGAGTTTCTCAAGCGTTTCTTACCTCCAAACTGCCATATCTCGCGAACGGATTGACCAATCCGCAAAATTTCTGTTGCATCTGAAAGTAGAAACTCGCCCGATTACAACGGTATGCGTACTTTCCCCTAGGCCGTTCTAGTTAATCGTTTCGAGCATCAGAACTGCGAAAATTTTGAGTTTCTCAAGCGTTTCTTACCTCCAAACTGCCATATCTCGCGAACGGATTGACCAATCCGCAAAATTTCTGTTGCATCTGAAAGTAGAAACTCGCCCGATTACAACGGTATGCGTACTTTTCCCCTAGACCGTTCTAGTTAATCGTTTCGAGCATCAGAACTGCGAAAATTTTGAGTTTCTCAAGCGTTTCTTACCTCCAAACTGCCATATCTCAGAACGGATTGACTAATCCGCAAAATTTCTGTTGCATCTGAAAGTAGAAACTCGCCCGATTACAACGGTATGCGTACTTTCCCCTAGGCCGTTCTAGTTAATCGTTTCGAGCATCAGAACTGCGAAAATTTTGAGTTTCTCAAGCGTTTCTTACCTCCAAACTGCCATATCTCGCGAACGGATTGACCAATCCGCAAAATTTCTGTTGCATCTGAAAGTAGATACTCGCCCGATTACAAAGGAAGGCGTACTTTTCCCCTAGTCCGTTCTAGTTATTCGTTTCGAGCATCAGAACTGCGAAAATTTTTAGTTTCTCAAGCGTTTCTTACCTCCAAACTGCCATATCTCGCGAACGGATTGACCATTCCGCAAAATTTCTGTTGCATCTGAAAGTAGAAACTCGCCCGATTACAACGGTCTGCGCACTTTTCCCCTAGGCCGTTGTAGTTATTCGTTTCGAGCATGAGAACTGCGAAAATTTTGGGTTTCTCAAGCGTTGCTTACCTCCAAACTGCCATATCTCGCGAACGGATTGACCATTCCGCAAAATTTCTGTTGCATCTGAAAGTAGAAACTCGCCCGATTACAACGGTCTGCGTACTTTTCCCCTAGGCCGTTGTAGTTATTCGTTTCGAGCATGAGAACAGCGAAAATTTTGGGTTTCTCAAGCGTTGCTTACCTCCAAACTGCCATATTTCGCGAACGGATTGACCAATCCGCAAAATTTCTGTTGCATCTGAAAGTAGAAACTCGCCCGATTACAACGGTATGCGTACTTTTCCCCTAGGTCGTTCTGGTTATTCGTTTCGAGCATCAGAACTGTGATAATTTTGAGTTTATCAACCGTTTCTTACCTCCAAACTGCCATATCTCGCGAACGGATCGACCAATACGCAAAATTTCTGTTGCATCTGAAAGTAGAAAGTCGCCCGATTACAACGGTATGCGTACTTTTCCCCTAGGCCGTTCTGGTTATTCGTTTCGAGCAACAGAACTGTGATTCTTTTGAGTTTCTCAACCGTTTCTTACATCCAAACTGCCATATCTCGCGAACGGATTGACCAATCCGCAAAATTTCTGTTGCATCTGAAAGTAGAAAGTCGCCCGATTACAACGGTATGCGTACTTTTCCCCTAGACCGTTCTAGTTATGCTTGTCGAGCATCAGAACTGCGAAAATTTTGAGTTTCTCAAGCGTTTCTTACCTCCAAACTGCCATATCTCGCGAACGGATTGACTAATCCGCAAAATTTCTGTTGCATCTGAAAGTAGAAACTCGCCCGATTACAACGGTATGCGTACTTTTCCCCTAGGCCGTTCTAGTTATTCGTTTCGAGCGTCAGAACTGCGAAAATTTTGAGTTCCTCAAGCGTTTCTTACCTCCAAACTGCCATATCTCGCGAACGGATTGACCAATCCGCAAAATTTCTGTTGCATCTGAAAGTAGCAACTCGCCCGATTACAGCGGTATGCGTACTTTTCCCCTAGTCCGTTCTAGTTATTCGTTTCGAGCATCAGAACTGCGAAAATTTTGAGTTTCTCAAGCGTTTCTTACCTCCAAACTGCCATATCTCGCGAACGGATTGACTAATAAGCAAAATTTCTGTTGCATCTGAAAGTAGAAACTCGCCCGATTACAACGGTATGCGTACTTTTCCCCTAGGCCGTTCTAGTTATTCGTTTCGAGCATCAGAACTGCGAAAATTTTGAGTTTCTCAAGCGTTTCTTACCTCCAAACTGCCATATCTCGCGAACGGATTGACTAATCCGCAAATTTCTGTTGCATCTGAAAGTAGAAACTCGCTCGATTACAATGGTATGCGTACTTTCCCCTAGGCCGTTCTAGTTAATCGTTTCGGGCATCAGAACTGCGAAAATTTTGAGTTTCTCAAGCGTTTCTTACCTCCAAACTGCCATATCTCGCGAACGGATTGACCAATCCGCAAAATTTCTGTTGCATCTGAAAGTAGAAACTCGCCCGATTACAAGGGTATGCGTACTTTTCCCCTAGACCGTTCTAGTTATGCTTGTCGAGCATCAGAACTGCGAAAATTTTGAGTTTCTCAAGCGTTTCTTACTTCCAAACTGCCATATCTCGCGAACAGATTGACCAATCCGCAAAATTTCTGTTGCGTTTGAAAGTAGAAACTCGCGCGATTACAACGATATGCGTACTTTTCCCCTAGACCGTTCTAGTTATGCTTGTCGAGCATCAGAACTGCGAAAATTTTGAGTTTCTCAAGCGTTTCTTACCTCCAAACTGCCATATCTCGCGAACGGATTGACTAAGCCGCAAAATTTCTGTTGCATCTGAAAGTAGAAACTCGCCCGATTACAACGGTATGCGTACTTTTCCCCTAGGCCGTTCTAGTTATTCGTTTCGAGCGTCAGAACTGCGAAAATTTTGAGTTCCTCAAGCGTTTCTTACCTCCAAACTGCCATATCTCGCGAACGGATTGACCAATCCGCAAAATTTCTGTTGCATCTGAAAGTAGCAACTCGCCCGATTACAGCGGTATGCGTACTTTTCCCCTAGTCCGTTCTAGTTATTCGTTTCGAGCATCAGAACTGCGAAAATTTTGAGTTTCTCAAGCGTTTCTTACCTCCAAACTGCCATATCTCGCGAACGGATTGACTAATCCGCAAAATTTCTGTTGCATCTGAAAGTAGAAACACGCCCGATTACAACGGTATGCGTACTTTTCCCCTAGGCCGTTCTAGTTATTCGTTTCGAGCATCAGAACTGCGAAAATTTTGAGTTTCTCAAGCGTTTCTTACCTCCAAACTGCCATATCTCGCGAACGGATTGACTAATCCGCAAATTTCTGTTGCATCTGAAAGTAGAAACTCGCTCGATTACAATGGTATGCGTACTTTCCCCTAGGCCGTTCTAGTTAATCGTTTCGGGCATCAGAACTGCGAAAATTTTGAGTTTCTCAAGCGTTTCTTACCTCCAAACTGCCATATCTCGCGAACGGATTGACCAATCCGCAAAATTTCTGTTGCATCTGAAAGTAGAAACTCGCCCGATTACAAGGGTATGCGTACTTTTCCCCTAGACCGTTCTAGTTATGCTTGTCGAGCATCAGAACTGCGAAAATTTTGAGTTTCTCAAGCGTTTCTTACTTCCAAACTGCCATATCTCGCGAACAGATTGACCAATCCGCAAAATTTCTGTTGCGTTTGAAAGTAGAAACTCGCGCGATTACAACGATATGCGTACTTTTCCCCTAGGCCGTTGTAGTTATTCGTTTCGAGCATGAGAACTGCGAAAATTTTGGGTTTCTCAAGCGTTGCTTACCTCCAAACTGCCATATCTCGCGAACGGACTGACCAATCCGCAAAATTTCTGTTGCATCTGAAAGTAGAAACTCGCCCGATTACAACGGTATGCGTACTTTTCCCCTAGGCCGTTGTAGTTATTCGTTTCGAGCATGAGAACTGCGAAAATTTTGGGTTTCTCAAGCGTTGCTTACCTCCAAACTGCCATATCTCGCGAACGGATTGACCAATCCGCAAAATTTCTGTTGCGTTTGAAAGTAGAAACTCGCCCGATTACAACGGTATGCGTACTTTTCCCCTAGGCCGTTGTAGTTATTCGTTTCGAGCATGAGAACTGCGAAAATTTTGGGTTTCTCAAGCGTTGCTTACCTCCAAACTGCCATATCTCGCGAACGGATTGACCAATCCGCAAAATTTCTGTTGCATCTGAAAGTAGAAACTCGCCCGATTACAACGGTATGCGTACTTTTCCCCTAGGCCGTTGTAGTTATTCATTTCGAGCATGAGAACTGCGAAAATTTTGGGTTTCTCAAGCGTTGCTTACCTCCAAACTGCCATATCTCGCGAACGGATTGACCAATCCGTAAAATTTCTGTTGCATCTGAAAGCAGAAACTCGCCCGATTACAACGGTATGCGTACTTTTCCCCTAGGCCGTTCTGGTTATTCGTTTCGAGCAACAGAACTGTGATTCTTTTGAGTTTCTCAACCGTTTCTTACATCCAAACTGCCATACCTCGCGAACGGATTGACCAATCCGCAAAATTTCTGTTGCATCTGAAAGTAGCAACTCGCCCGATTACAGCGGTATGCGTACCTTTCCGCTAGTCCGTTCTAGTTATTCGTTTCGAGCATCAGAACTGCGAAAATTTTGAGTTTCTCAAGCGTTTCTTACCTCCAAACTGCCATATCTCGCGAACGGATTGACTAATCCGCAAAATTTCTGTTGCATCTGAAAGTAGAAACTCGCCCGATTACAACGGTATGCGTACTTTTCCCCTAGGCCGTTCTAGTTATTCGTTTCGAGCGTCAGACCTGCGAAAATTTTGAGTTTCTCAAGCGTTTCTTACCTCCAATCTGCCATATCTCGCGAACGGATTGACCAATCCGCAAAATTTCTGTTGCATCTGAAAGTAGAAACTCGCCCGATTACAGCGGTATGCGTACTTTTCCCCTAGTCCGTTCTAGTTATTCGTTTCGAGCATCAGAACTGCGAAAATTTTGAGTTTCTCAAGCGTTTCTTACCTCCAAACTGCCATATCTCGCGAACGGATTGACCAATCCGCAAAATTTCTGTTGCATCTGAAAGTAGAAACTCGCCCGATTACAACGGTATGCGTACATTTCCCCTAGGCCGTTCTGGTTATTCGTTTCGAGCAACAGAACTGTGATTCTTTTGAGTTTCTCAACCGTTTCTTACATCCAAACTGCCATATCTCGCGAACGGATTGACCAATCCGCAAAATTTCTGTTGCATCTGAAAGTAGAAAGTCGCCCGATTACAACGGTATGCGTACTTTTCCCCTAGACCGTTCTAGTTATGCTTGTCGAGCATCAGAACTGCGAAAATTTTGAGTTTCTCAAGCGTTTCTTACCTCCAAACTGCCATATCTCGCGAACGGATTGACTAATCCGCAAAATTTCTGTTGCATCTGAAAGTAGAAACTCGCCCGATTACAACGGTATGCGTACTTTTCCCCTAGGCCGTTCTAGTTATTCGTTTCGAGCGTCAGACCTGCGAAAATTTTGAGTTTCTCAAGCGTTTCTTACCTCCAATCTGCCATATCTCGCGAACGGATTGACCAATCCGCAAAATTTCTGTTGCATCTGAAAGTAGAAGCTCGCCCGATTACAGCGGTATGCGTACTTTTCCCCTAGTCCGTTCTAGTTATTCGTTTCGAGCATCAGAACTGCGAAAATTTTGAGTTTCTCAAGCGTTTCTTACCTCCAAACTGCCATATCTCGCGAACGGATTGACCAATCCGCAAAATTTCTGTTGCATCTGAAAGTAGAAACTCGCCCGATTACAACGGTATGCGTACATTTCCCCTAGGCCGTTCTGGTTATTCGTTTCGAGCAACAGAACTGTGATTCTTTTGAGTTTCTCAACCGTTTCTTACATCCAAACTGCCATATCTCGCGAACGGATTGACCAATCCGCAAAATTTCTGTTGCATCTGAAAGTAGAAAGTCGCCCGATTACAACGGTATGCGTACTTTTCCCCTAGAGCGTTCTAGTTATGCTTGTCGAGCATCAGAACTGCGAAAATTTTGAGTTTCTCAAGCGTTTCTTACCTCCAAACTGCCATATCTCGCGAACGGATTGACTAATCCGCAAAATTTCTGTTGCATCTGAAAGTAGAAACTCGCCCGATTACAGCGGTATGCGTACTTTTCCCCTAGTCCATTCTAGTTATTCGTTTCGAGCATCAGAACTGCGAAAATTTTGAGTTTCTCAAGCGTTTCTTACCTCCAAACTGCCATATCTCGCGAACGGATTGACTAATCCGCAAAACTTCTGTTGCATCTGAAAGTAGAAACTCGCCCGATTACAACGGTATGCGTACTTTTCTCCTAGGCCGTTCTAGTTATTCGTTTCGAGCATCAGAACTGCGAAAATTTTGAGTTTCTCAAGCGTTTCTTACCTCCAAACTGCCATATCTCGCGAACGGATTGACTAATCCGCAAAATTTCTGTTGCATCTGAAAGTAGAAACTCGCCCGATTACAACGGTATGCGTACTTTTCCCCTAGGCCGTTCTAGTTATTCGTTTCGAGCATGAGAACAGCGAAAATTTTGGGTTTCTCAAGCGTTGCTTACCTCCAAACTGCCATATTTCGCGAACGGATTGACCAATCCGCAAAATTTCTGTTGCATCTGAAAGTAGAAACTCGCCCGATTACAACGGTATGCGTACTTTTCCCCTAGGTCGTTCTGGTTATTCGTTTCGAGCATCAGAACTGTGATAATTTTGAGTTTATCAACCGTTTCTTACCTCCAAACTGCCATATCTCGCGAACGGATCGACCAATACGCAAAATTTCTGTTGCATCTGAAAGTAGAAAGTCGCCCGATTACAACGGTATGCGTACTTTTCCCCTAGGCCGTTCTGGTTATTCGTTTCGAGCAACAGAACTGTGATTCTTTTGAGTTTCTCAACCGTTTCTTACATCCAAACTGCCATATCTCGCGAACGGATTGACCAATCCGCAAAATTTCTGTTGCATCTGAAAGTAGAAAGTCGCCCGATTACAACGGTATGCGTACTTTTCCCCTAGACCGTTCTAGTTATGCTTGTCGAGCATCAGAACTGCGAAAATTTTGAGTTTCTCAAGCGTTTCTTACCTCCAAACTGCCATATCTCGCGAACGGATTGACTAATCCGCAAAATTTCTGTTGCATCTGAAAGTAGAAACTCGCCCGATTACAACGGTATGCGTACTTTTCCCCTAGGCCGTTCTAGTTATTCGTTTCGAGCGTCAGAACTGCGAAAATTTTGAGTTCCTCAAGCGTTTCTTACCTCCAAACTGCCATATCTCGCGAACGGATTGACCAATCCGCAAAATTTCTGTTGCATCTGAAAGTAGCAACTCGCCCGATTACAGCGGTATGCGTACTTTTCCCCTAGTCCGTTCTAGTTATTCGTTTCGAGCATCAGAACTGCGAAAATTTTGAGTTTCTCAAGCGTTTCTTACCTCCAAACTGCCATATCTCGCGAACGGATTGACTAATAAGCAAAATTTCTGTTGCATCTGAAAGTAGAAACTCGCCCGATTACAACGGTATGCGTACTTTTCCCCTAGGCCGTTCTAGTTATTCGTTTCGAGCATCAGAACTGCGAAAATTTTGAGTTTCTCAAGCGTTTCTTACCTCCAAACTGCCATATCTCGCGAACGGATTGACTAATCCGCAAATTTCTGTTGCATCTGAAAGTAGAAACTCGCTCGATTACAATGGTATGCGTACTTTCCCCTAGGCCGTTCTAGTTAATCGTTTCGGGCATCAGAACTGCGAAAATTTTGAGTTTCTCAAGCGTTTCTTACCTCCAAACTGCCATATCTCGCGAACGGATTGACCAATCCGCAAAATTTCTGTTGCATCTGAAAGTAGAAACTCGCCCGATTACAAGGGTATGCGTACTTTTCCCCTAGACCGTTCTAGTTATGCTTGTCGAGCATCAGAACTGCGAAAATTTTGAGTTTCTCAAGCGTTTCTTACTTCCAAACTGCCATATCTCGCGAACAGATTGACCAATCCGCAAAATTTCTGTTGCGTTTGAAAGTAGAAACTCGCGCGATTACAACGATATGCGTACTTTTCCCCTAGACCGTTCTAGTTATGCTTGTCGAGCATCAGAACTGCGAAAATTTTGAGTTTCTCAAGCGTTTCTTACCTCCAAACTGCCATATCTCGCGAACGGATTGACTAATCCGCAAAATTTCTGTTGCATCTGAAAGTAGAAACTCGCCCGATTACAACGGTATGCGTACTTTTCCCCTAGGCCGTTCTAGTTATTCGTTTCGAGCGTCAGAACTGCGAAAATTTTGAGTTCCTCAAGCGTTTCTTACCTCCAAACTGCCATATCTCGCGAACGGATTGACCAATCCGCAAAATTTCTGTTGCATCTGAAAGTAGCAACTCGCCCGATTACAGCGGTATGCGTACTTTTCCCCTAGTCCGTTCTAGTTATTCGTTTCGAGCATCAGAACTGCGAAAATTTTGAGTTTCTCAAGCGTTTCTTACCTCCAAACTGCCATATCTCGCGAACGGATTGACTAATCCGCAAAATTTCTGTTGCATCTGAAAGTAGAAACTCGCCCGATTACAACGGTATGCGTACTTTTCCCCTAGGCCGTTCTAGTTATTCGTTTCGAGCATCAGAACTGCGAAAATTTTGAGTTTCTCAAGCGTTTCTTACCTCCAAACTGCCATATCTCGCGAACGGATTGACTAATCCGCAAATTTCTGTTGCATCTGAAAGTAGAAACTCGCTCGATTACAATGGTATGCGTACTTTCCCCTAGGCCGTTCTAGTTAATCGTTTCGGGCATCAGAACTGCGAAAATTTTGAGTTTCTCAAGCGTTTCTTACCTCCAAACTGCCATATCTCGCGAACGGATTGACCAATCCGCAAAATTTCTGTTGCATCTGAAAGTAGAAACTCGCCCGATTACAAGGGTATGCGTACTTTTCCCCTAGACCGTTCTAGTTATGCTTGTCGAGCATCAGAACTGCGAAAATTTTGAGTTTCTCAAGCGTTTCTTACTTCCAAACTGCCATATCTCGCGAACAGATTGACCAAT